>NW_028232382.1:0-41997 GCF_054491065.1 Syngnathus leptorhynchus | reverse complement strand
GACGGCATCAGCTCCGCCGCTTTGCTCTGGAGCCTGACGGTGGGTCATGAAGGTCACTTGCAGACCTTCCTACAGCACGAGCCCGCTGTGGCACGGCGCCGACTTTGGCATGACGCGGTGCTGGCGCCCACCGTCCGGGCCGTCGAAAGCCGGGCGGCGCAGTTGCATCAACATCTGCGCTACGGGGAGATCTTCAGTTATGCCCCTTGATGCCAATGTCATGGAAAGCAAGATGCTCGACTCGGTGGAGGTTTTCCTAGCCCGTGGGCGGGATTTGAAAAGGTGGTGGGATGGCACCAACCCGCGGGGCTTCGAACAACGATTCGAACTGGCCACCACCTTCAATCGTCCCGACAGTAGTTTCGGGTTCTTCGACCACGCCACCGTCGAAGGCCAGGACATGCCGATCATGGGCAACTTCCAGCAAATGCTCTATGACCGGCCCAAGAGTCCAGGCACGTCCGCCTCCCAAAACCTCCTCGGTCTCGACGCGGCGGAATGGATGCATCAACAAATGCGCCAGTTCGTGCTGCGCTATTTCATGAGGATCAGTGACTTTCGACGTCCCGAGGCCTATATGACCGACGGTCGAAGAGCTCCTCTCCGTGGCTCGATCCCATCAGCATGTGCACCCGCGACGATCCGTCTCGTATTGGCTTCGGCTTTTCTCAGTTGTTCTACAAATTGCGTGGCAGTGGAGAAATTGGTCGTTTCACTGAGCACGAACAGTCCGCCATCGTCGACTGCGGGAAATCGGACGGCGCTATGAATGGATCGTCGTCAAGGTCAACATTTTCGACTTCACCTTCGGCGTTTCACCCCTCGGTGCCAAGGGGCCCGAGTTGAGCCTACCCTTGGATGAAGCCAGCTATTTGGTGATCAGTCGTGACTTCGTACTCGATGAAGAACGGCCTCACGAAGACGAATTGGGCCATTACGGTCTGGGGGTACGCCTTCATCAAGAATCCGCAGGCGAGCCTGCTGGCATACGGCCCGGGGGAGTTCCAAGCGGGCCATTGAGTTGATCGACTTCCATGTCTATAGCGACGGCAGGGTCAGGGTGACCATGGTGTTCGTGGCCGATCGGCCACAACGCCTGCTCAACATTTCGTTGGATCCCATTGATTGGGGCTTTCGTCTTGCCGACGCCGCTTCCATGGGTTGGGCCTCACACGTCGCCGCACCTCTTCTCGATCTGGCGGAGTCCTACCCTTCCGTCATGCCACTGCCGATCCGGTTTACACGGCCATGGACCTCCTGCAGACAGTGTCCCGGCGGCTGGACCGGTCGTCGCTTGTGTATCCAACGTGAACAGCTGGAGAAGACCTTTCTCCTCAAACATTTTCAGCAGCATTATCAGACGGTGTCAGGTTCTCTACAAACTTGGCGACAGATTCCTGACTGGCTCAACGAAGCACGACTCCCGGCATGGGTCGTCCAAGGGAACAGTGCATGAGATCGCAACAAAAAAAGGCCGTGATCCTCTCCGGTGGCGGCGCCGAGGGCGCTTACCAAGTGGGTATTCTGAAAGCCCTCTTTGCCGGACTGTCTCCGGCCACCAATTTCCAGCCCCTCGAACCGGATATTTTTGCCGGGACCTCGATCGGATCCCTCAATGCCGCTTTCCTGGCCTCCCACTGGGACACCTACGGACCCGACACCATCAAGGCTTTGGAGGAGCTTTGGCTCGATCGTATCGCCCATCGTCCCGACGGCTGCGGCAACGGTCTGTACCGCTTTCGTGTTGACCCGATGCATCTCGCTTCCCCGGCTTGCTATCTGCCGAACCCAGCGCAGCCATTGGTGGACTTTGTCCAAGGGGAGCGCCTCACTCGGTTGGGAGGGCATTCAACGTCTGGTTCAAGTGGCCACCGGACGGACGAGTCGTTCGGCCAACGTTTAACCCATCTGGTGAGTCTGAGCAGTTTCGTGTCGACGGAGCCTTTTCAGAAATTGCTCCGGGAAACCATCGACTATCCGGCCATTCGGCACTCGAAACGCACTTTACGAATCGTCGCCACCAATTGGGCCACGCGGTAAGTTGCGCATCTTCGAGAACGGCGATTTGACCGACGACTCCGGCCCCAAAGCGATTTTGGCATCAAGTTCGGTGCCCGGATTTTTTCCACCCACCTACTTCGGTTCCCAAGCCTACGTCGATGGCGGTGTTCTCTTGAATGCACCATTGGCCCCGGCCATCCAAGCCGGTGCGTCGCAGTTGTTTGTCGTCTACATGGACCCCGACATTCAAACATCCCATTCAGCGGCCTTGGCAACACCCTCGAAACCCTTCTATCGCATGCAACAAATCGGTTGGGCGGCAGCCATCAACGACGACATTTCCGACGCCCGGCGCATCAATGAAGGCTTAGCCATCGTCGATGAGATCGGTCGCCGAGGAGGCGGTGGCGCCAAGGCGCTTCTGCATCCCTTTCTCCGGGCCGCCAGCAAGATGTACCAAACACCTCGGCACGGGGTCGTTACAGTCCGCTATCGATCCATCGTTTTCATCCCCGAGATCCCCTCGGTGGCACCCTGGGTTTTCTCAACTTAGGTCGAGCACAAATCGAACGATTAATTGCTCGTGGTTACCAAGACGCCATCAATCACAACTTTGAAGAGTCCGGCGACGTGCGTCCTAAAGTCGACGACCTACCGACACCGGCCGGAGACCCGTCCGACCATCCGTTCAAGCCCGGGGAACAGCATCATGCGTAAGACACTGAATTCCATGTTCCGCTTTGGATGGTCCATGTCGCTCCTCGGCCTCGAGACCATGAGCAAAGTGTTGGCACGTCAGCCGCAAGCTGCCGCCGAAGGACTTGAAGCCGTGGGACGCACAGCACAAGAACACTTAGACCTTCCTGGCAGCAACCTATTGCAAGGCTGGCATCCCGGTCGCGGAGGCGAGGGTCGGCGCCATCCGATCCATGGTCGTCCTGGGAGAGGGTCTGGCTGCCGGATTGGGGCACTTCACCCTGTCCGCAAGCGACCAGAAGCGTAGCTTCCCCGCCGTCATCGCGCAGCAACTGGACATCCCCTTGCCCAACCCCTGATGCAAGGGCCAGGACTGGGCCAAGCTCCGGGCCTCGCCGAACAACCGGTGATCGTGCCGGAAATCTATCAGAGCACCACCCGCATCGACCTCGACGCTCCTGCCCCCCTCGGCAACCTCTCCGTTCCTGGAATGACCCTCGAAGGGGCGTTGCACTGGCGCCCCTCAGGCACCTTTGATCCATCGAGGGGATGCTCTGCAAACAGCCATCAACTGCATCCTCGGATGGCCACAATTGGCCCATTCCGCAGGGCCAGGCCCGACTCAGGCCGAACTGGCGCGCAGGGTCTGTGGCGCCCATGCGGAGAGCCACTTGGCGATCGTTGCCTTGGGATACCAAGAAGCCGTCGAAGCTGCCTTGGGTCAGGATCCCGCCTCACTCCTCGAACCGTCCGCATTGGCCGATCAGATGCAGCGTTTGCTCGCCGAGCTACCCGCTTGCCGCAAGGTGGTGGTGACGATACCCGATCCCATCGACACGGCGTATTTCTCCGACCTGGAAACCGCTGCTGAGATCCTCAAGACGCAGCCGGACTTTTTAGCCCGCCATTTAAAACTGGCCGCCGGACGATCTCATCTCCTTGCCCGGCCTCTACGAGGTGGGTTGCCAGTTGATGGAGCGTCGTCTCAGCCCTCTCGGCAGTGAACACGTTCTCAGCCACGGTGCAGCCGTCCAACTCTCAGCCAAGGTGCGCCACCTCAACGCCGCCTTGGCCATGGTGGCCAGTGAAAACGGCGCGGTGATGTGTGACCTGCACGCCCTTCTTCACCGTCTGGCCGATGAGCCCATCGGGGTCGGTCACCGTACTCTGCGGGCTCGCTCACCCCTAGGAGGCTTTTACCTGCTCAACGGACTGTATCCCGGTGCCACCGGTCAAGCCATGATTGCCAACGAGATCCTGCGCACCCTGCACAACGCCTGGGGTGTGGAGTGTTCACCATCGACTTGGCTGCCGTGGCGGCCGACGATGCCAACACCTTGACCGAGCTAGCACCTGGCGGGAGGTACACCGACGCCTTCCTGGCCCCCCGTGCACCCGGATGCCTTGCTACCTCTACCGCCTTTGGCTCCCGGTCTCGCCGAGACTCCCATTCAAACGGTCCTATCCGAACCTGGAACCCGGTAAGGCGTCGTGCACACCGGCAGTGGGTATCCCGGCCGGTGGCTACGATCATCCGCACTTGGAAACCCCTCTGGTGCTACCCGAGAGTCTCGAACAGACCCTCGACTTGGTGAGCCTGGGCAGCACCCTCACCGACGCCTTGAGGGTCGTGGACTGCCCCAACGATCAACCGATTATTCCGGGGCTGCCGCCTTTCGGACTCTGCGGCGATCTTTTCTTCGGCGGCCTGCTTTGACCACCAGTCACCTGGAAGGCAAGGTACACATCAAGTTCTCACCTCCAGACGAACGGCACATCAGCCGTTTCGAGGTCAGGCATCCCGTGGCTTGAAGGGAAGAAAGGGAGACCTCGTCTCCCCTTGGTTGTTCAAAATGCCCGCCGAGTTAACCCACCTCGAAGACTTGCCGGATTGGGTGTCCCATGGTGAGCTCAACCTGAAGACCGGCGAAGTGCTCAACTTGCACTACAACCTGCGCAATATCAACACGGCGTTGCGCACCCTGATCAACGTCAATCCCAAGCATCCGTTACCCACTTGGCGTTGTTCTATCCCGGCGGGGCCCAATGGTGGTTCCAGTTGGGGACGCTTTGAACAAAGGGCCGATGGTCAGCTCGACTTTTCCTTCGCCGGCAATCTCTTTGTCCCCTTGGGTGTCGAGGCTGGCGACGAGCCCCTACGCTTTGCATTGCCTTTCACCACACCTGATTTGCAAGCTGCCAGCTTCATCTCCCGTGGAACCTCATTGCATCCCCAACTCTGCTTGACCACCAAAACGGCTGAGAGCAAAAGGCTGAGCGGTTCCATCGACCCGGCCATCATCCCCCACAACGCCGTCCGTGAATTGACCCCGTTCGTCCACAACACGAGTTTCGGCGATGCCTTCGACCTCGATATCCCGGCCTTGGGAGGCCCTGCCACCGGACGCTCTCATTTGATGGGTCGCATAAGAATTCAATTCGGCAGTGAGACCGACGGCAGCGTTCCGGTCTTGGTGCAAGTTCTACCGCCGGGTGGGCTGCTCAATGACGCCCCGAGCCCCCTTCCCATACTGCCTCCGGGTATTCCCCGTGGCATGATCGGCTTCGATGAGGTGATGCGCTTCCCCAGCGGTGTCGACTATCAGCAATCCGGCCTGGCCAACGCCGATGACCCATTCAACTTGGCCTTGGGCAACATCGACCTAAAAAGCGGCGAGCTACTCAGTCCTCTGGTCTTGCGTGGCTTCGTCATTCAAGCCCTGTTCGGTCATTTGGTGGCGGTGGAACCCTGCACTCCAGGATCGTCTTTCAACTACCGCGGCCCGGCTCGATTCGATCGCGGCGCGCAAGCGAGATGACGTTCCACTTCGACGGCAGCGTCTACATCCCCTATCCCAAGGGTTTCAAATTTCCCTCACCGTCGCCCACCGGACAACCGGCCTTCGTCGTCGAAGGACCTTCCAGGCTCGATCCCTTCCGTCGTATTCAAGCCATGGAATCGTCGCCGTCGACCTGCCGGGAACCCCTCACCGGCGGCGCCGAAGAGATGGTGTCGTCCACCGGCCAGCGGTTTTCATACCGCTATGTCATCTCCCCGGACGGTTCGGCTGCGGCTTTCGAGTACATCCACCACACCTCGGGGGGGATGCTTCCGACTCAACACTCTCTCGTGGCTCAGCTTGACGCATTCCCGCTACGGGCAGCAAGCAACTCCCGACACGCTGACCTTTGGCGGTTTCGGAACCTGGACGGGGGCCGGTGGTGATGCTGCAATGCCACATCAAGTGTCGGTGCATATTTCCAATGCCCCCGACGCTCCCTATGTCGGCATCATGGTGGACGGCGGTCGGACGTCTAACGTCAATACCAAGCCGCTGGATATTACCCAGACCCTGCCATAAACAAGCCTCGGCACTTGCAACGTCACCGCAGCCCATTGGTCTCGATCGATAGAGGGATTGGAAGTCGACTAAAGGTTACAGGCCGGATCTGCTAGCCAGCGGCGCCAAAACGTCTCGACTTGAGGCGCCGCTGGATAGTCCCGCAAACGGTCGATTTCGGCGGCAGCCGGTGTGATCAACTGCCGCATGTGGACCGACAAATGCATGCCTTCGCTAAACCCATCCGATTCGAGTTCCGGGCCCCAGCGCAGCAAAGCCCCTTCGAGGATCTCAGGATGGGCCATATTGACCATGGTGAAGGCATAACCGAGACCCGCCATCGCCGCCGTCAAGGCTTGCGGAGCGCATGCCTCACGGCGACACACCGTCAAGGCTCGATCCAGCGAGCCGGACCCCGGGGACCATTTGAACAGGAATAAAGTAGAGCGCCCGGCCCTAAGCCATGCCAGAAAAGACGCCGTAGGGGCACATCTTGACGGCGGGCCAGGCGAGGTCCAAACCCCGTACCTTGTCGGGATGGAAGCAGCGGGCGACTAAACCCAAGGCCTCTAAAGCAGTTTGCCGATGTTCGCTGTGGCTGTGATCCTCACAGTGAGCCACGAACTGGTCCAACAGATGATCGCAGCGCTGCGAACTCTCGTCGATGGGTAGGGCCGACGCCATCTCTGCCAAAAGAAACTCTGCCGACGCCAAGCCAGTCCGGCGTGTAGCATTGCCAAGGCCGCTGTCGGCAGGTCGCTTAGATCGCCGAGTAGCTCTGACTCTCCCCGGCGCAATCGATCCAAAACGAATTCATGTCCTAGACCTTCGATGGCCCACAAGGTTGCGAAAGGTTCTAATCCGTAGGCTAGATCGACAAAGGGACGCAGCTCAAAGGGTGACCGTTTGGGGGTAAACCCAAGTTTTGCCGAGCCTGACGCACCATCTGATAGATCGCCAGCTTATTGCGCCACTCCTGGCGGGAAAGCTGGCCCCGTCGACTTGGGGAGAAATGATCGATGAAGGCCGTGGTGCGTCGCCAAGCGTGGTCCATCGCCGCACCCATGCGCTGAGGCGTCGACACGTTGGCGGCCCAATCCATCCATTCCCGACCTACCTCATCGCCCACATGCACCAGTGCACGACCAAAGAATCCGAGCCCGTGTCCTGTCGCCATGGCGTGCCTCAGAGGTTATTGTCGGTAAATCGTGTGAAGCGTCGACGAGACGCCTCGTCGGGATGCCCAAGTGGCCTTTTGATGGTGTCTCTTCTTGTTTGCCACCTGCCGTCGCATCGAACGTGGACCAAGCGACGGAACGAGCACCGCGACACAGTCAGTGGGGGTCCTGACTGAGTGACGTTCTATTTTATCACCGTGATCGACTACCGGCGTTACGATCTCGGCCCAAATCGCCTTGAACCATGCCGATTTCTCGATGGCGTTCGTAGCTAAGACTTCCGCCTAGGATTTGGCATGAAGATCCCGGCGAGCCCCCCAATACCTGCACCCAAGGCGCCCAAAGTGCATCCGCCACGGGGGCCTGAAATATCGGCAACAAAACGGCTCCCAAGGCCAAAACCATCGTCACGGCTCCGAGGAAAAGAATCGCCATGTTGTAGGTTTTGGGTGGAAGGCTTTCTACGATCGCTCGACTGGTCGCCTCAATTTTTTCATCGGGTATACCTTGATTCTTGAGTGTGCTTTTGACGACATCAATGTTCATAAAAGAGCCTTTCCCTATGATCTGAAATTTCCGCTTCAATACCAACAGCGTGGACTCGTTCCTTGATCTCCATCGCAGTTCGAGCGTAGCCCAATTTAAGCTAGAGTCTACACCATGTGGTTCTTGGGAATCCTCGCCCTCGCGTTGTTCAATCCCTACACCTGGTGGGTTCTGGCCGTGATCGGCTCAAAATTCTGGCGGTCGGCAAACCGGGTGGCGCTCAAATCCGACCTGAAGGATTTAAAGCTCGGGTCCAGGGGCGAGAAACCGTTTCCAATCGAGGACTTTGAACTGCAAACCCATGAGGGGCCCTACGAAGACTGGCCGTCCGTCACGGGACTCCGCTTTAACGGTCAAGACACCGGGCTCAAGATCCCCGGTTATTCGTTGATCGCACAATTTCGCGTGTCCGCGGATCGCTACCTTCTTGTCACGGATGCAGATTGCCCGTTTGAAGAGTCGACCCACGTGGTACTTCTCTCGGCCAATGCATTCAAAATCCTGTCCAAGCTGACATTTGGTGTGCCCTGGGGACCTTCTTTTTGGCCGATGGACATCAAGGCCGACCTCCCGGACACCCTCCTACTGCAAGATCAGGATGAGCAATTCACCGTCTACGTTGTTCCGCGTCGCTTTTTCGGTCTGACGTCTCTGCTTCAGTATGAACATGGGCCCAGAAAGAAGAGAACGCATTGACCGAGTAAGCCTTGCGAACGCACGGTCCGGGGGCTTTAACTCAAGGCGACGCCCCTATGGGCAGGCATCAAAGGCACCGGTGTCCGTGGTGGCCTGGGCCGAGTTCCCCAGGGTGTTGAAATACTCTTTCTCGATGCCGGTCACCGTGTCGGTCACCGTCAAGCGGTATTCCACGTCGGTGATCGCGGCGGCAAACACCCAGACCTTTGGTTGAAGTCACAGCCGTCGATGACCTTAACCAACATCTCCCAATTGTCGGCACCAAAGAACCAAAAAAAGGCCGGAGTCGTCGGTGGAGGCGGGCACCACTTGACCGGCACCGGTGACGTCGGCAAAGTCACGCCACGCCACCTCGACGCGAAAGCGCTCACCGTTGAGGCACAGGGGCTTGCGGTCCTGCAACACAGGTTCCGTCAGGCGGCGGTTCGACGCCGCTCAAGGGGTGCTCCGGCCAAGAGAACGAGATTGCCGACGTCGATGGCGTCAGGGGCGACGCCGTTGCCCACCATCTCGTTGGTGATCAAGTCCACTCGACCGTCGCCGTCGAGATCTCCCGCGGCGGCGCTATAACCCAGGGTGTCCCCCGTATCGCCCAATGAGCTACCGTTCGCGCCCTGCACTTCGACGATGCGAACCGTCGCCGGAGACGGGAGTTCACCGTCCCGTGTGTCGATCAGTGACGGCCAGCCCCCTACACGGCCGTAGAAGATGAAGAACTGTCCGGCATTGCGACGTCCGAGGGGACGGCCGTGGGGGGCAGCGTAAGCCAAGTCGGCCATGCCGTCGCCATCGAAGTCTCCTTGCGCCGCCGTGTCGCCTCCCAGGGCACCCAGATTCGGTCCAAGAATGGTCGTCAGGCGGACGTCTGTCGGCAGATCGTCCAGGTCGAGATTCCGACCCTTGAGCTGGGCGCATCGTAAAACACATAACCGGTACCTGAGAGCGCACCATTGACGCCGCCCGAGCCGTCGCCGCCGATGTCACCGACGAAAAGATCGGAGGCGCCGTCGCCGTCGAAGTCGAGACCACCCGAGTATCTCCTCACCGAAGTTGACGTTGCCTGGACCGCCATCAATGGTCGTCTGTGATCCCGGTGGCGAGCCCATGTCGAAGTGAAAGTCGAGGGGCCAAGGCCCCGCCGGGAAATTGTCGTCCCAGGCGATGAAGAGCGTGCCCTGTGCCGTGCCTCCGCTGCTGTGGGTGGAACCGGAAGGCGCACCGGCCGGGGCAAGGAAGGCTCCGCCACGAAAGAGCGTCGCGGCGGCCATCACTTCTGCCCGACCATTGCCGTCGAGATCGGCGATCTGTGTCGTGGCACCGAAATGGTAATCGGTCGAGTCGACGGGTGGATCAATGCGAGCTAGGTGTCCGGCCAAGGCAGTGGTAGCGACATCCTGCAAATCGAAGTGCTGGCCCGAGGCCAGGTGAGCGCCCCCACGAATGACGTAGGCTGCTCCTCGGTGAGGTTCATCCGGCAGACTCACCTGATCGGCTCCTAGGACGATATCGGCCACACCATCACCGGTGACATCGCCGGTGCGTACCCAGATCCCCAGGCGATCGAGCCGCGCTGCGCCCACCAAGGTCGTCAACACGATGTTGTTGGGCGGAGTTCTAAGATCCACGGCACCGGGTGTCGCCGCCAAGTCACGTAGGTCGGGACTGCCGACCACGATGGTCAAAGCGCCTGCCCCAATACGTTCTTCATCGGGGGTGAAGTTCTGGCGACAGATCAAGAGATCGCCGAGCCGTCGCCGGTCACGTCGTCGATCCAAATTTCGCTACCGCCGTCTCTTCTAGTTTGTCGCCGATGATGCGCAGAATACGGGCATCGAACTGGGCTGAGTCGATACGGGCGCCAAGCGTGCCGTCACCAAAGATCAAGTTGACCTCACCGGCGTTCAGGCGTCCCTGGGGGTCTGCTTGGAAGAACGCCACCGCCACGTCGGGTGAACCGTCGCCGTCCACATCAGGCCCCCCAGCCACCGGCAACCCTAAGCTACCGTTACCTGACGCACCGGACACTCGACTCAACAGTGGGGTCGTCGGTAGTGATCTCGGCAAGGTCGATGGTTCGGGAGGGGATCAGCCGCCGCCGCTGGAGTTGGCGTTACGAATAGGCTTGAGACCGCGAACGGTGTCACGGCGAGGAGCACGGAGAGGAGGATGTGTCTCATAGCTCCCATGCTATACCTAAATCAGCCGTGTTGGCGCATGGTAGACACAGTACCGGCTGCGGCCACTGGCCATGCAGCCGATGCAAAGACAACCAAGGCAAAAGCAATCTCAAGCGAGGGCAGTTCGCATCTCTTCCAACTCACCGAGTCTCTCGTAGCTGGCTTGTAGTTGCTCCACCAGCTGCCGTCGCTCGGTGATGTCAGTCTGTAGCCCGACAAAATTCATCAACTGTCCATCTTGGTCGAAAATGGGGCTGATCACCAACTCGACCCAAAAGGGCGTGCCGTCCTTGCGGTAATTCAGCAACTCCCCATTGTAAGTTTCACGATCGACGATGGCCTGACGCATGCGGTCTATTTCCGCTGATCCGTCTTCCGACCCTGCAGAAAGCGACAGTTACGCCCCAACATCTCATCCATGCTGTAGCCGGTCATGCGAAGAAAACCGGGATTGCAAAAAATCACTGGATTGTCGGGCAGGTTCGGATCCGTCAACAAGACGCCGGAACTCAAGTTGTCCACGGCCGCGCCTTGCATGCGGCGTCGGCGATTGGTGAGACGAAGTTCCAATTGATCCTGGGCAATATCGGCCAAGTCGCGCAGGATCGTCAGGTCGCTGTCGCTCAGTTGCCGAGGCTGATGATCGATGACGCAGATGGTGCCGATAGCAAAACCGTCCGAGGTCGAAATCTTCGCTCCGGCGTAGAAACGAATATCAGGTCGACCGACCACGAACGGATTGTCGGCGAAGCGTGGATCCTTGCTGGCGTCCGGGATCACCATGATCTCATCTTCAGTGATCGTATGAGCGCAGAAGGAGACCTCCCGGTCGGTCTCTCGGACATCCAATCCCACCACCGACTTAAGCCATTGACGCTGCGAGTCCACGAGGGAAATCAAGGCGATAGGCATCCCTAATAAATGCGATGCAAGACGTGTCAACCGGTCGAACGCTGGCTCGTTCGGTGTATCGAGAATGGCGTACCGCCGTAAGGCGTCTAGACGCTGCTCTTCATTCTCAAGAATTGGTGAAGTCATGGCACTCCCTGAATATCCTAGTAACGCTGCCGGTTCATCCCTCGGCACTCTTTATGGACTCTTAATTATAAACAACTCTTCCCTACACTACGGCCACTCATCACACATCGTATGATGAAGATCCCTAAAGACAGTCTTGAACAACCTGTGCCGCGCTCAGTGTGGCGAGTACTCATCGCCGAATTGACGACGACGGACCCTTCGCAGGGTGCTGCCGTCCTTGTCTCTGATTCTTATTTCATCTGCCGTTCTTCGACCGCCACTTGGTCGGCAATGCTGTCGCTAGATGGACGATCACCCGTTGACCCGCTTGGAGACCGCTGAGCACCTCAGCTGCCATGGCGTTGCGTTGTCCGATCTCCACCGGCTGCCGGACGGCGAGACCGGCGTCTTCCATAAAGACCGCCCATCCCTCAAGGTGTCGGAATAACGCGCTGGTGGGTAGGCTAAGGACATCGTCACTTTCCCAGACCACCACTCGCACCTCGACTCGGAATCCATCCCCTAAGGCGGTCCAAGCAGTGGACGGATCTTCGAAGTCGATCACCACATTGACCCGTTGCTCTTCCACCCCCAAGGCAGAAACCTTGGTGAAACCGGAAGGCTCGACTCGGCGGACCGTGCCGCGCAACGCCGTGTCCCCTCCCCATTGTTCAATCAGCACCGCTTGCCCCGAGCGGATGCGGACGGCGTCGTTGGATAGGAAGTCGGCAACGATTTCGAGGCGTGAAGGATCGGCCACTTCGACTAGGGCCGCTCCTGCTGCCACCACCGATTCACTCTCCTGTAGGCGGCGCAGAACGACCCCATCGACGGGTGATCGGATGGCATGGGAGTCGACGCCGTGTCCGTGGAATCCATCGTCGAGTCCATCAAACGAGCCTTTAGGACTTGCAGATCGTGGGACGCCGAGCGCACAAGAAAACTCGTTCGCTTTGGCCCCTTGGCGTCGGGTGTCGAGTTGCAATTCGGCGTTTTCCAAGACCTCCTTGGAGATGATCTCGTCGGCCGCCAGGCGCCTGAAGCGCTCTACTTCGGCTTCGGCATAGCGTTGCTCGGCCAGTGCTTTCTCGCGTTCAGCCTTGGCTTGACCCCAACGGGCCTCGGCGGCAAGAACCTGAGCCTTCGTTTCAGCCCGACTGCGGGCATCCAGCAAGACCGGAGCCGATGGCTGGAACGTGGCAAGGACGGATTCTTGGGCTACCACCGAGTCACCGGGCTCGAGCTCAATACGCAATACGCGACCGGCCAAAGGAGCCGAAACGACGTATCGATTCCCGCACCCGCGTTTCCCCCTCTTCGTCAAGGGTTACCTGCAGGGCGCCCCGCTCGACAGCGGCAAACTCCACAGGTAGAGGCTTGGGTTTGAGGATCAGGCTCAACAAGACCGCGACGACCACGGCGCGGCGATCCAAAGCACCAGCGGCGCCCGCCTGAGCCTTTCTGTGCTGTGTTTCCTTGCTGAGACACGACTTTACTCCTTGGTCTTCAAGACCTCTACTAGATCGAGATGGTCCAACCGCCGCCGCACGAGCAATCCTGAAAGGGTGGCGGACAGCAAGACAATCAAAGCAGAAACAGCGTAGGTTCGACTAGAAATGATCAATGGGAAGCGGTACAACTCAGTGTCGAAGGCCGTCACCATCATGGCCGCCAGGCCATAGCCAAATAGCAAGCCCAATGGCACTGCCAACAGAGTGATGGCGGCCAGCTCACCTAACAAAATGAAAGAAATCTCACCGCGGGTGAAGCCCAGCACACGCATACTCGCCAGCTCATGGGTGCGTTCCGACAAGATAATTCGCGCCGAGTTATAAACCACACCCACGGCGATGATGCTGGCGAAAAGAATATTGAAGAAGATGAAGACGCCCATCATCTCATCCATCTGCTTGTTGAAGGCTTGAACCGCAGCGGTCTGCAAAGCGACCCCGGCCACCGCCGGCATGTTCTTGAGCACTTCGTAAAGCGTCTCGCTATAGCGAGAGTCGATGAGCAAGGTGGCCCCCGACAAGTTGTCGCCTTCGCGCATCAGCCGATGCAAAGCCTTGGCTTCCATGTAGACCGACGTTCCGATGTACTCGTCGACCAACTCCGCCACATGAGTTTGTTGGTGGGTCGCGCTCCTTCAAGAACCTCGAGGGTTACCTGCGAGCCCTTCTCCAACTCAAGAATTTCTGCCAGTTTCCTCGACAACACCAAACCATCCAAAGGCAAGTCGCGGACGCGATGGGAAGTATCGACGACACGGGTCAGCTGATCGCCATCGCGGATGCCGATGACCGCTGTTTGGCGATAGCGATGGCCGGCCCGCAAGCGCACCGGCACGGAGCGGCTTGCTTCTCCCGTGATGACGCCGGGTAACGACGGATGGCGTGTAAGGCCTCGCTGGAACGGGGTTCGACAAAGGACAGGGTTATATCTTGACGCTGCGAGACATTGAACTGCATGTCGAGGAGTTCATCGATGGAATCGAGGAAGAACAGTCCGATAATCAGCAAGGCCCCCGAGAATGCGATACCACCACCGAAGCCAACGTACGTAAGGGACGACGGCCCAAATTGCGCAAAACGATGCGCGATGGCGCAGCCAGCAGCGGCCCAGCCCCAGACGTTCCACCAGCGACTTGCGATAGCGCCGCGGTGGTTCCGGTCGCATGGCCTCGGCAGGGGGCAAGGTGACGGCTTGGCGAACCGCTCCCCAGCACCGATCAAGGCCGCGCCCCAACTGATCGTCAGGGCGCTCAACACCACCACAGCAGAGATTTGATAGTCGAGGAAGGGGAAGGAAAAGAAGTCGTTGTACATGGAGATCATGCCGAGCCCCATGAACCGTCCACCGGCCAGGCCTAAGACGGCGCCGATGATCGCCACCGCCATGCTCCATTGAAAATAATGGGAGCCCACTTCGAGGTTGCTGTAGCCCAAGGCCTTGAGGGGCAGCGATTTGCTCCCGCTGGACGGCGACGATACGAGTCAACACGACGTTGAGCAAGAAGGCAGCTACAGCCAGAAAGACCATCGGCACGAACATGCCGAAACCCTGCAACTGGCTCAACTCGTTGTCGAGATACCAATTGGAGGTCTGAAGAGCGCGCGGTAGTGCTCCCAAGCCACCATAGGGGTTTGATCAGGCGATCGAGGCTGGCAATGACTTCGTCTTCGTTGGCCTCGGGCGTCAAACGCAACGAGACATCGTTGAAGCCACCTTCCATGTCGAAGGCTGTGGACAGGGCCCGCTGCCCATCCAAATCACTCCGAATCGAGATGGATCGGGCATGATATCGCCTGGACGGATGGTGTAAATGTACTCGGCGACAGGGCAATACCGGCAATCTGAAGTCGCCGTTGCGACCATTGATGATCGCATCCAGGCTGCCGCCCGGGCGCAGATCGTGAGCCTCGGCAAAGCTCTCGATGACCAACACCTCATCGGCCCGCGTCGGGTCGATGTAGCGACCTTGGCGCAACAACAGGTCGTTGACCATGCTCTGGCGCTGTTCCGGTATGGCGATCAAACGCCCGGTGATCGGTTCGCTCATCCCTGCGACGTCGAGGATGACGTCTGCCACCACCCGCGTGCGTACTTGCGCCACGCCGGGTATGTCCGCCAACCTGGCGGCCAAGCCATTGGGGGCACGTTTCAGGTTCGCAAACACCTCGGCGAAACGAAATTGATCGTAGTAAGCCTGTTGTGTCGAACGCAGAGAGTCGAAGGTGGAGAAATAGGCGATGAACATGGCCACCCCCACAGCGATGACATGGCGATGGCTACCACTTGCCCCTTGATCAGCAGGAGATCACGAAAGAGCTTGCGATGTAGCGCTCTCATCCGAACGGCTCCTACCACTCCAACTCTTGCGGCGAACATTTCTCGGCGTTCTCGTCGACACGGAAATCTGGCCGTCGGAGAGGTAGATGACCCGATCGGCGATCTGAGCGATGGCAGCGTTGTGGGTGATGACTGCCGTGGTCGTTCCCAATTCACGATTGACCGCCGCGATGGCTTCGAGCACCAACATGCCGGTGGAAATGTCGAGGGCACCCGTCGGTTCGTCGCATAGCAGGGACGTCCGGACGCTTCGCGATGGCCCGAGCGATGGCACCCGTTGCTGTTGTCCGCCCGATAACTGAGCCGGAAAATGATCCATGCGATCGGCCAGTCCGACCCGGTCGAGAGCTTCTCCGGAGTCATTGGGTCCCGGGAAATCTCGGTCACTAAGGCGACGTTCTCACGGGCCGTCAAACTGGGAATGAGGTTATAGAACTGAAAAACGAAACCCACGTGATGGCGGCGATAGCGGGTCAAATGGCTTTCATCAGCTGCCGTTAGCTCGCCACCGCGGTAAAAGACGCGGCCGTCGGTCGGCACGTCGAGACCACCCAAAATATTGAGCAAGGTCGACTTGCCGCTTCCCGAAGGACCGAGGAAAACGGTGAATTCACCCGCTGCCAACTGGAGATTGATGCCGCGTAACGCATGCACCGAAACCTCACCCATGTGGTAGACCTTGGTGATTCCTCTGCTTCGAAAACCCAGTCCTTCGCCGACCTCGACGAGATTTCAGGGCCTTGGTTCTGGACCATTTTAACTACGGCAGTCCATGCGTTGCATTGTCATCGATGGGCCTCCTGGTCGACATTCACCCTCACACTTTCAGATGCTATACGGTTTTCGTCGATCGGTGTTTTGAGCTGCCAAACTTTCACCGGATCTCTGCACTTTGGCGGCCGCCAAAAAAAAACAAATTCAATGAGCCTTCTTTGATCTCGAAACCGCCTTACCCCCTGAAATCGACACGAGGGGATGTCTGGAGGTTCATTGTACGAGCCTTTTCGGGGCTCTTGAGGTGGTTACGGCGGCTTCTCTGGCGAGGACACCGCTGTACCGCTATCCCATGGCAGGGTCGGGACGTGTTCCCGACCCTTTTTTTTTGCTCCGCAAACGGCGGTTTGAGCCGACCCCGGCCAGATAAAAGGGCCGATAGTGTTATGCTTTGTCGTCGATACAGATTCGTTCGTGATCTCTCCAGTTCACTAAACTTCGTCGACTGCTTGGCCGCCTGTCGATCCGTTTAGGAGATTCATCCTTGCCAACTCGTGCAACTGACGCACCTCCAGTAGGTGACGTTTCTGAGGGACGTCTGTTCCCACATTTTGTCTGCCGGGTCGCCGGCATGCCTGGAGACTCCCTCGTCGGCTTACGGGCAGACAAGGCCCTAGCGGCCTTCGACGAACTCCTCCGCATCGAGAAGAACCTCCAAGATTTGATCGAGCCACTCACCGATGCCATTTACGCGGCGGTGGACGGCCAGGAAGATGTCGCCATCCGGCGCGCTCTCTTGCGGCTCAAACGAGACATCCACAATCTGCGCAACTCTCCGGCGAAATATCACCGCCTTGCCGAGCCGGTGCTGGGTCCAGCATGTTTGGATCAGCTGCGATCCTTTAGCCAAGGGATGCGACGCCATGCCCAAGAGTGGGATCGTTTCAAGGCTCTCTACAAGAGCGACTTGGTGTCGATCCGGCGACGTTTTCAAGACTTAGTCACTGCCGAGACCTTCCGCACGGGCTCCTCATGTCGAGTCGCAGCTTGTCCGACCAGGTTCCTCGCTATCGCAAGGCTGCGGCCGAGAAACCGGGCTCCAAAGCTCGCCAGATCGAGCGTAGCCTGATGCGCTACATGTCGCGGACGGTGATGAAGGCGACACCTTTTAGCACCCTATGTTCCCACCCTATGTTCCTTGTTGCCGGGAGAACTGAGTCCAACCTCAGACATCGATGCCGGTGTGCCCACACCCCCTCGGTTCGAGGGTTCAGCCGGCCAACAAAGCAGCCAGATTCGACTCAATAAGTCAATCTATGCGCGCTTGCTGACCCAACTCCTCGCTCAACCGGGAATACGCCGACACCTTGGTGTGGAGCTTAATCCGACCCTTGAGCGAGATCTACAGCATTCCAACGACGCATCTCAGCAAGCTCCGTGGGTTTTCCTAAGTGCCCAAGGAGCCAGCGAGGTGTTTCATCGCCTGGCCCATCCGGTGGTCGACTTGATCCATCAGTGGCTCAGCGAACGCGGACCGAGTCCCTTGCAAGATCTCGTGGCGACCCTGGCTGATCACTCGGAGATCGAGGCCAGTGCCGATCAGGCCGAAGCCTTTGTCGAACAGCTCCTAAAGATCGGTTTGTTGCGTTTTCGATTGGGAATCCGCGAGCAAGAAGTGCAATGGGATGAACCCTTGCGAGAACTCTTGCAGGATATCGACGATCCCATGGCCCAAGGAGTTTGCAAATTTCTCGTCGATTTACGCGCCATCGTCGATGGATATGAGACCGCCGATCTGCAAGAACGCCGCGACAAACTGGTGAATAGTCATCAAGTGCTGCGTTCGTTCTTGGCTGAGATCGGTGCTCCACCGCCCGGCCCAGGATTCGAGGTGTTCTATGAAGACGCCGGCGGCAGCGCCACCTTGAAACTGGATGTCGAAGCGTTGCAGGACTGTTTGGTCGACTACATTGGCTGGACTTCCCGCCTTGCCTGGCCGCGGGGTGAGCAAGCCAACATGCGGCACTTTTTCGACCAGTATTACGGTCGGAGAGAAGATACTCAAAACGATGGCTCTGCCGATCGAGTCCCTCTGCTGCGCTTCTACGAGGACTACTACCGCGAACATTTCAAAGAACATTTGGCCCATGGTCAACGGTTAGAGGCGGGACACATGGAAGCTGTCCCAGGGGCCGACGCACCGGCCCCAAAGACAGATGTTGCCTCGGGCGAAGAGGAGACAACGCCCCATGAAACGCCTCCCCGCGATCCGACTGCCCAAGACGAGGCTTCCGAGGCCCCAACCTCCAAAAATGCTCCTCTAGAGAAAACGCCTCCCGGCACGCAGGAAGCCAACGCACCGGCCTACCAGCCCGGCAACCCGTTCGATCTCGCCTACATCCGAGAGCTGGACACGGCGGTTCAAGCCATGCAGCGTCTGCTGCAAGAACGATGGCAGGCCGATCCCGAGGCCGAGGTCATTCATTTGGGAGGTGACGATTTCGCCACGATCCTCGACGATCTCCCGGCCTCCAACGAACCGATCCGATCGGCTACCCTCTTCGTTCAGTACCTAGATCAGTTCAACGAAGACGGTTCTCCTGCCTTGGTGGCGCGCTCCTACTTGGCAGGCTATGGCAAGTACTTCTCACGCTTCTTGTATTTGTTGCCGGAGCACGTCAACGAAGATTTGCTACAGCACAATCGAGAACGGACCGACGAAAAGTTGGCTGAGATTTGCGGCGACGCCAATTTCAATGCCAATTTGCATCCGCCCTTGGTGCCATGGGAACTGAGCTATCCCACGGGAGAGAGCGGCGCCGCTGAAGAGCAGATCCGCACTTCCGAGGTGGATGTCGAGGTCGACCCGGAGAGTCCGTATCGCTTGCGCCTGCGCCACCGCCAATCCGACAAAGTGGTCACTCCGGTGGACTTGGGTTTTCTCAATCCGCGCATGCGACCGCCCCTTTTTCAGTTGTTGACCCGTTTTGCCCCGGCCGACAACTTCACCATGATCGTCCCAGAGACTCCCCAGAACGGCGTCGCTCCTTCGCCGGTGCTCTACCGACCTCGGATCGTTTACGGCAATCAACTGATCCTGGCTCGACGCCAGTGGCGGATTGCGGGAGAGATCTTCCCCACCGCCGGTGGCGACCAAGCGGTGGACTACTTCGAGCGCATGCAACGTTGGCGTGTCGGCATCGGCTTGCCACAAGAAGTCTTTGTTCGGATCCATGTGCAGGCCACCAAGGTTCCCGATAAGGCCCAGCCGGCGGCGGCCGACCCTCAACAACCGAAGGGCCGCGGGGAGTCCGAGAGCATCTCTACAAACCCCAATACATCGATTTCGGCAATCCTCTGTTGGTCGACCTGTTGGGACGCGGAGCGGAAAACCTATTGCGCTTCTATGTCGTCTTTGAAGAATGTTTACCCAGTCGCGAACATTTCCTCAACGACGCCGACCATGCCTACGCCACAGAATTGATCTTGCAAGTAGACTTCAGTCGTCGCGGAACCGACTCTGAAAGTAACGCGTCATGACGTCGACGCCACGGACACCATGGATGACCGCCCACCTGGGCTTCGACGGTGAGCTTTGTGGACCCGTCGCCGACCGGCTGCTCCTTGACCTCGTCGCACCCTTGGTGCAGCGCCTGACCGACAACGGCGACATCGATCGTTTCTTCTTTCTGCGCTACAACGTCCCCGATCACCATCTACGCCTGCGCTTCGGCCAAGTGAAGTCAGAGTCTCAGCGACAGGCCATCGCAGAGACGGTCCAACGGGTGGTCGACGTTTCTCCGGTGGTGGGCTATTTGAGCTGGCACGACTATGAACCGGAATTCGATCGCTATGGTGGTCTCGATGGTATTGCGGTGTCGGAAGATCTTTTCGTCGATGCCAGTCGCGTGTCGCTAGATCTGTTGAAAAAGATTTCGCCCGGCGAGCGCCCGTCACGCCTCGGCAAAGGCATCCTCACCAACCTGGTCTTGCTCTATGTCTTCACCGGCGAACGACGCGGTTCCGCGCAGCTGGCCAACTACTACGCCCGTGCCTATTTGCATACTCGCTTGCCCAACGAGGAAAGTCAGCAACGGGTTGAAAAAGCCTTCGAGCAGGGTTTCGATCGGCAGGCTCAACGGTTGTCGGAATTCGTCGAAGCGGCCTGGCAAGGCCTCGACGAAGGGGCTGAGTTGACGCCGGAACTCGACGATTATCGTCGCTGCATGGAAGCGCGACGCAACCGCTTAGCGGAACTTTGCCGACAGGGTCGACTGCAAACCGACGGTAACGTCGTCGAAGATTGGCCCGCCGCCGTCTGGCACCTATTACCTAGCTATTTGCACATGATGAACAACCGACTCGGCATCGAGCTCGAAGAAGAGGCCTATTTGGCCTCGTTGATTCATCTCACCCTCTCACCGCCGGCGGAGGGTTGAATACGTCTTCAATGGGAGTGTCTGAGAACTGACCACACACCAAAAAAGAACGGAGAGTACGATGAAAAAACTGAAGCTCGATCTCGATGACCTGAAGGTAGAATCCTTCCAGACCACTCCTGAAGCTCAGGAAGATGGCCAAGGCACAGTGGTGGGTTACATCACTCAGGACTTGACCCTATGTGAAGAGTGCACCAGCTTGACTTGCGGCAGCACCTGCGGCAATACCTGCGGTAGCACGTGTGGCAATACATGTGGCAACACCTGCGGCAGTAGCTGCGGTGGCACCTGTTCGACGTGCAGCGTCAGCTGTAACGGCGGCTGTGGTGGCGTCACGTGTACGCCTGGCTGCAACACCGATTTCTTGTGCTTCATCTGCACAGACTTCCGCTGTTGATCCAGATCTCACAGACCTAGAGAAAGTACTCAGTAGCCTCGACTCCTCAGCTCGACGACACTCCCATTGAAGACCCGTCGTCGCAGCCCACAGGGCGGTTTTCTGATGATCAGCCACGATGCTAGGAGCACTAGGATGAAGAAGCTAAGTCTTGATCTCGATGATCTAAAAGTCGAATCGTTCCAAACGACACCTGAGCAAACCTCGGCCTCAGGAGCCGGTACGGTGGTCGGTTACATTACCCAGGATTTGACCCTGTGTGATGGTTGCGAAACTCAACAAACCTGTGCCAACAGTTGCAATGGAACCTGCAATCAGACCTGCATCGCTTTCACCTGCGGTCCCACTTGCGGCAGCACCTGTGAGCAAAGCTGTGCCGGATCGTGCGGTTGCGTTGGCCCCACTTGCTCGCCGGGTTGCAACACCGACTTCCTGTGTTTCATCTGCACCGACTTCAGATGCTAGCAACGCCTTCATATCCGGCTGACACCTTGAGACTCACAGCGGGTTGAAAGATCTTGAATGACATCCATCTAGAGACCGCTCGAAGTATCGGGCGGCGTATCGCATCGCAAGCTCAATGGTCCGGTGAATCCTGTTCTTGGTCGGTGATGGTTCCCGATCCGAGCGGCCAGAGTCGTAGCTCAGTGCCCGAGACGGCCGGTGGTTTGCTCTACCAAGGCACGGCGGGATTTGCCTGGTTCCTTGGGCACTTGGCCCACCTCACCGGGGACTCTGATCTCCACCGGGCGGCGGTTGGAGGCATGCGGCATGCCCTCGACTTCGCCGATCAACTGAACCACGCCAGCTTTGGCTTGCACAGCGGTCGGGTCGGCATCGCCTGGGTGGCGGCGCAACTCGCGGCTCCCCTCGATCAGCCCCAGTGGATCGACGAAGCGTGGCGGGTCCTCGAACCGTTGGTTGGCAAAGAGTCCCAAGATCACAGCATCGACGTCATCGGCGGTGCCGCCGGTGCGATTCCGGCCCTCCTCGACCTACGCCATCTCCTACCCGCCGAGGCCCTCACCGATATGGCCCGAGGCCTCGGTGATCATCTTCTGTCGAAGGTGCACATGGAGCCGTCTGGATGGTCGTGGGCGACCCTTCCCTTAGCTGCCTATCGCAATCTCAACGGTTTCGCCCACGGCGCTTCGGGCATCGGACTTGCCCTGCTGGAGCTTGCCGTGGCGAGCGGCGATGGCCGCTACCGGTTTGCGGCTGAGATGGCGTTTCTTTATGAGCGAGGTTTCTACGACAAGGAGCAGCAGAACTGGCCTGACCTCCGCAATCAAGCTCTCTCCGAAATCTACCAATTCGGCAAGATCGACTATCTCAAAGAGCTTATTCGTCGCGATCAGGTGCCCCGCTACCAGCACAATTGCATGACGGCCTGGTGTCATGGGTCGCCGGGAATCGGTCTGGCTCGTCTGCGGGCCTGGGAATTGACTGGCCAACGTCTCTACTTGAAGGAGGCACAGCAGGCCATGGTGTCCACTGCCCGTTCCCTTACCACCGACGCCCTGAGTCACAGCAACTACTCCTTGTGCCACGGTGGAATCGGCAACTGTGAACTCCTCTTGCACGGTGCCTTGATGCTCGAAGACGACGACTTGATGCAGCGATGCCATGAGGTGGCAAGAGTCGGAGTAGAAGACTGGGAAGCCGCCGGCAAACCCTGGCCCAGCGGCACCATGGACAGTCAAAGCGACGGCAGTCTGTTGCTCGGTGAAGCCGGTGTGGGTTCGTTCTATCTGCGCTTGGCGTCACCATCGGTGATCTCTCCCCTGTTGCTGAGACCCGTCCACGCACCGGACGTGGACTTACCGAGCCGCGGTTACAGCGAGCTGGCGGCAACCAGCTACGATGAATTTTTCTCTTCCACTCATCGCCGCTGGCAGGCCTTGAGCAAGGGGCACTTCACCCTACCCACCATCGAGCCGTCGGCGGAAGAACCTCTGCCCGTGTCCCCCAGTGAGACGGCCCGCCAAGCCTTCGAAGATTTTCTTGCACAACTAGGGAACGAGACTCGAATGTTCGAAGATGCCTGGAAAATCGAACGCAGTGCCTATGAAGCGCAGGGGGCGATTCGCAACTTCACCGACGAGTCCTTGCGCACCCTAGTTCGCCCGCTGTGGGGCGACCTCCCCCTGCCGCATTGTGCATTCTTTCTCGCCCCTGAAGCGCAGCTGGTGGACACCGATTTCGCCTGGCCTACTTCGATGTCGGCGGATGGCGAAACAACGACCGCCGCCAGGACACCACCGGAAGAGGAATCAACAACCCTACTCTTTCGAGCCAACCAACGATTCTTGCAGCGGCCACTGGGTCGCTTTCCGGCAGCCGTTCTCGATCAATTGACTTCTCCACAGAGCCTCGAAGAACTCGTGCGAGCCATCGCGGAGGCAGTCGGCAGTGACGATCCCGCGGCCATCGCCCCCACGGTGATGCAGCAGCTGCAACAGCTCTATGAGGCGGGATTCGTCGATGCTCGGGTGACTTCGGACGCTACCCAAGCCAAGTGACGACTCCTCAGACAGGCTCGTCGGAGGAGCTGCGACCCACTCCCACCCTGCGTCAGGCCGCACGCCAGATGCTTCGCTTGATGCGTGTGCTCAAGCCTTTCTGGTGGCCCTTCCTGCGCGGAATTGCCGTCGCCTTGCTTTTGGGATTGGTCGGCATGGTGACTCCTTGGGGCACCAAGCTGCTGGTGGATGAGGTCTATCCGCAGCGCGACATGGACTTAATGCATGTGGTGGTCTTGGGCCTGTTAGCGGTGGGTCTCACCAGTACGGTGCTAGGTACCCTGCATTCCTACTTTAGTCTCTACATCAACACCCACTTGAGTAACGCCACCCGGCTGATGTTCTTCAACCATCTGCAACATCTGCCGATGCGTTTTTTCGATCAACACCAAGTGGGTGAGATCAATAGCCGATTCCAAGACATGGGACGCGCCTTGGAAGCCATTGGCCGCGTTATTCACACGGTCTTCGTGCAGGGTGTTTACCTTATTCTCGTGCCGCCGGTGCTCTTCCTCTTCGATTGGCGCCTGGCGGCCATCGCCTTGATCAGCGTCCCCCTCACCGTCTCCATGACGGCCATCACCGGCTCCATCCTGCGGCGTCGCTGGCAACGTGCCTCAGAGTCGTTTGCCGACCTCAACGCCTTCCAAATCGAGACCCTGAGTCACGTGCGGACGTTCAAGACCATGGGTCTGGAGCACTCGATATTCCAACGGGGTCGCGGCATGATCGAGCATGCCATGCTGCAACAAATGCAAGCCGGGGGATTGGGGCAAGCCTTTGGCATGGTCAACGGCGTCCTGAGAGGACTCAATACGGCCCTCTTCTCTTGGTACGGATGGACCTTGATCTTGCGTGGCGACATTAGTCTCGGAGACTTCTTCGCGTTCTCCGCCTACCTCGCCTTCCTTTATGGTCCGATTCAGCAAGTCATCCAGTTATTTTCCGACTTTCAACAATCGGCGGTGCATCTCGACCGCATGTGGGAATACCTTGACGAGGTTCCCGAGCAGGATCCGAGCCTCGCCTTCGACGCCACACCGCCCATCGGCCAACCTGTCCAAGGCAACTACCGCCTACAGAGCATCGACTTCGGCTATCGCCCCGATCAGCTTGTTCTACAAGACCTGAACGTCGATTTTCCGGCCGGCCAAGTCACCGCCCTGGTGGGTCTCAGCGGCTCCGGTAAGACGTCCATCTTGCGCTTGCTGGCCGGGTTGGAGCGCCCAGTCCAAGGCCAGGTCTTGATGGATGATAAACCCCTCGATGATGACCTTCTGCACGACTTGCGGCAGCAAATTGCTGTCGTTTGGCAAGATGTGACCTTGATCAAAGGCACCCTCTGGGAGAACCTCGTGTTGGGTTGCAACGCCCCAACGGAGGCCGAAGTGCAACGGGCCATCGACCTTTGCGGTCTCATTGAAGTGGTCGAAGGGATGCCGGAAGGTCTGCAAACGTCCGTCTCGGAATGGGGATCCAGCCTTTCGGCCGGGCAACGTCAGCGGGTCGCCTTGGCCCGTGCCGTTCTCCGACGGGCGCCCATCCTGTTGCTCGATGAAGCCACAGCAAACATCGACGTTGAAACGGAAATGGCGATCTTGCGCAAGGTCTTTGAGGCTCGCCGGGATGCAGCGATTGTTTTCGTCACCCATCGCTTGGCCAGCGCCGCCTTGGCGGATCGTATTTGTGTGTTGGAAAACGGACAGTTAATGGGCGTCGGGAGTCGAGAGCACTTGCTCGCCGATTGCCCCACCTACCGCCGCCTCCATGAGGCATCCGGCGGCGACATCAACACATCGCCGGAGTTGGAAACATGAGCACGGTCAGCGCACCTAAAGCAGATCCTCCGGCCAACTTGCCGCGACTACCCACCCTTCGCGACGAGACCCCCGTCGCGGCGTGGTTGTCTCGCCATCTGCTCAAGGTGACAGTGGTCGTGCTCTTGCTGCTTGGGTTTCTCCTACTGAAGATCATCCAAAGTTATGGTTTCGATGTCAGTAGCGAAGGCTTACACCGATCCGAGGAACCGACGGCCGAATTCATGGAACTCCACTTTCGCTCCGCCCGCCTCCCTTGACCCATCCGAGATTTCCTTCCATGGCCGCCACGGACGTCACCGATCTGGACCCCTATCCCCTACCGCCTTGGGTTCAACCCCTGCTCGGGGACTCGAATGGCCACGGCCTTCGAGTGGCGGTGATCGATAGTGGCTATGAGTCCTCACCGTCGCGTCCAACCTGGCTCGCCAAGGGTCATTGCTGGGTCGATCCGGACCAACCTCTCAAACTCTTGCGCAATGACCATGTCGACGACGTCATCGGTCATGGCACCGCTTGTTGTCAGATCATTCACCGCATGGCGCCCGGGGCGACGGTGATTCCGCTGAAAGTCTTCGGACGGAAACTCGAAACCTCTCCCGAAGTCATCCTCGAAGCCCTGCAATGGGCGATCGACCACCACTGCGATGTTGTCAATCTCAGCCTTGGTACAACCTCCGAAGACGCCGTACGACCGTTCTATCGATTGTGTGAACAAGCCCGAGACCAAGGTATGGTCATCATCTCGGCCATTCCCCGAGGCGGCGAGATCAGCTATCCGGCAGTGTTCGAACCCGTCCTCAGTGTCAGCATCGGCGACTTCACGGCCCCTTACGACTTCGACACCCATTCCAAATCGACGGCGGAACTTCTTGCTTTCGGTCGCTATCGAGGCCCGTTTCAGGGCACAGACCAGCACCTCGTGGGCTCCAGTTTTGCAGCTCCACACATCGCAGGAATCGCCGCCCGAGTCCTACAGTACATACCCGGCAAGGGCATACTTGGAGTGCGCCAAGCCTTGGCCGATCTCTCGGCCTTGCGCCGAAAAATGAAACTAGATTAACAAGCAAAAACGAGATGTCGTATTCGTTGGGGAATGGTGCCATAACAACATGATCAGAGCCGCGAGACCTAGGAAGGCTCTGGAAAGTTCCTTTTGCTGACCACACCTCTTGCGGCGTTCCTCTGCTACGCGAAAGTAACTCCTATTGCCAAGGTGTGTGCTGTAGAGAGTGATGTCAACCCACCGCCTTTCCAATCGCTAACCTTTCCCCAATAGAGACCGAGGTACGACGGGTAGGCCGCACCATTCGGCAATTGCGTTGTATTTGCTGGCGATATCTTGCGCGATCTTGGTGGCCTTGTTTACGCCTTTCAAGGTCTTACCCAGGCTGCTCTCTTCATCCCCGAGGTCTTGCACTAATCGTCGTAGCTTAGATACGCCCGGATGGGTCTTCACCACCTCGGGAGAGTTTTCCTTTTCCAACTCTCTGAGAGTCTCCACTGCAGCTTCAAGCGCTTGGCGTTGCTCACCTTCAGGAACTACGGCCGCCAGCTCTCGAACCCCGCCCTGAAGTGCCGCGAGCTCGCTGCTGAAAAGGAAGGCCTGATGAGTCTCGGTGCTTGCAATCGCCTCGGCTCTAGCCACAGTGTTGATCGTGATTTGGTGCTCATCGCGCTGCGCTACCACGCCCTCAACGAGTCCAAATAAGCGATCGATATCGAGTCGTTTCTCGGCCAATTGCTCTTCTCGCATTCGAAGCTGTACGGCTAGCTGATCATTTTTCATCTCCAAACGTAGGGCATTGAGTTTGAGCTCATTCTTTAAATCCATCAGGTCGAAGGGGTCGCTTAACAGCTCTTCCGGTGCCATCTTGCCCCGCACCACCAAACCATATTGTTCAAGCGTCTTTTCAACCTGCTCCAAATGCTGACCGTCCTCGGTCTCAACGTTCATGGTGACCCTGTTGCCTTTTTGTTGGATGGTTACCTTGACCTCGAGATCTTTGTACTTCGACCGAACGACCGAGGCGAAATGATTGAGGATTGCAACGCCTGCGATGCTGTACTCCGGGGGAAACTCGATCGATCGGACAAGACCCCGCAGCGGCAGTAGTGGATTATTTTGAGCAGAGAACAATGCCAAATTCGGCATGAGTAGAAGAATCTCAGGCGGCACGCTCGACAGCTGATTCTGGTCCAATTCGAGATCAGTCAGGTCCTGCAGCTGTCCGATTTCAGACGGCACGCTCGACAGCTGATTATTCTGCAATTGCAAGACGTTCAGGTATTGAAGCTGTCCGATTTCAGGCGGCACGCTCGACAGCTGATTCGCGCTCAAGTTGAAGTAACTCAAATTCTGAAGTTGTCCGATTTCAGGCGGCACACTCGACAGTTGATTTGTGCTCAAGTCGAGATACTTCAATTTCTGCAGCTGTCCGATTTCAGGCGGCACGCTCGACAGCTGGTTATTCTGCAACTGCAGGTCAGTTAGGTACTGCAGTTGTCCGATTATAGGTGGCACGCTCGACAGCTGATTATTCTGCAACTGCAGGTCGGTCAATTTCTGCAGCTGTCCGATGACAGGTGGCACGCTCAACAGCTGATTCGCACTCAAATCGAGGTAAGTCAGGCTCTGCAGCTGTCCGATTTCAGGCGGCACACTCGAAAGTTCGGAGTCTCTTAAACTCAGCTTGAGGACAACTCCCCCTGGCTCACGGAGGAGGTGTCCGAAGTCCTTAAAGCCCAATTCATCGCGGGCAGGTATTTCCCGCCCAATTGAGACTTCAAGCAAGGCTATGGTCATTTGGTCAACACTCAGCACACGTCATCCTAACTGTTTTTTGAGTTTCGAACGTTGAGTCCGGCAGAGGGTTTCCAGCATAGGAGAAGCATGCCAAACTGATCGGATTAGCAACATTGCCAAGAGCCCTTTGCTGCGCAGCGAGATTTCTCAGAAGGTACAGAGAGGCAAATCAGGAGGTCTTCCGGCACCCTGATTGTTGTTTCCCGTCTTGCTGGGCATTTCCATTTCGCGAAGAACAGCAGAAGCGAAGTTCCGGTCGGATACGGCAGCACAGTCTGCTCGCTATCCTATTCTCAAGCCTAAAAAGGCCAGTTCACGGAAGATCGGAGTAAAGCTCAATGGCCACTCCATCAGCACCGATCAAAGGGGTATGGCTACCGACATAGTGTCGTGGAACTTCATGGCGGGCACGTTCGATAACGCTCTCAAAGAGTCGTTCAAGCCCACGCAGGGTGTTGGAGACCACCAAGCGATCTGGCACGGAGCCACCGATTTCGAAGGTGGCGTGGAATCCCAGGAGTGTGCCTCCGTCGGACATGCGGATCATCAGCCAAGGCGCCATGGTTGATTGGGGTCAACAAAGCCTTGTTCGAGCGTTGAGGGCTCATCTCGGCGATGTCCCCCTGTCGGATAGCTTCTTGGGCCAAGGGCCAACCTTGCCGAGCCAGATGCCAGCCATGCTCCCAAGCATCGAGTTCGGTGGCCTCGGATAGGTCGTGATTGTCCCAAACTTCCACCACCCATTGACGGTTTTTCAACGGCCACGGCAAGTCCACGAAACCAAACCACAGCACCGGTTCGACGCCGTCTTCGGTCAAGCAGTGCTCGATGGTCTCATCGAGACTTGCGAAGTGACGATCTTGGGAGGACACCCAAAGAGCGCGCCGCGGAATGTCGACCCAGGCCAGCCCAAGGGCTCGCTGAGGTACACCCGGAGCGGTTTGTTTGTCACGCAGTCGTACCACCTCGCCCTCTACTAAGCGATGCAGCTGCTCGGCGTCGAGTTCGGGCAGTGCATATCGCGCTTTGCCGTTGTAGGCCTCCAATACCGTGACCAACTCTTGGCTACGCTGACGCAGCCGAGCCTCCCGTTCCACTTTGGCTTGTTGGCGCGGCCGCAGCCCAAGTCGCGATCGGTTGAAGTCCTGAGGCGCCGTTTGGCTCGCTTCCACCGTTGGCTGTGGACCATCCTGGGCCTCGGCCCCAGGCGCCCAAAAGCTCAGCATCAAGCACAAGAGACTGCCCACCACTTTGCCGTCAAGACGCCGCCGACGCTGGATGGAACGCCATAGGACGACACCCGCCAGCAAAGCGATAACGAGCAGCACAACACCCCGTCGGGGCGCCGAAAGAAGCAAACTCCCGACTCCGAAATTGAGTCCGAAAAGCGTGATCAAGGCAAGCAGCCAGTGCCGCAACGCGGGCCCGAGGAACGAAGGGCGATGTTCACCCTCTTGCTCTGCAAGTCCTCGCCAACCCCACCGTCCAGGGCGAACCAAGCTTACGAAACGGCGTAATTGCTGCTCTCCAACGGCAGGCGTCATCAAGGTCACAGGAAGCCAAATCAAGGTCGTGATGGCCACTGTGGTGAGCAGTTTCGAGGAGTAAAGCCAATGGCTATGAAAAATCTCCAGATAGGTGGCCACGATTCCCGAGGCGATCATGCCTGAGAACTCACTCCAAGCGTTGACTCGCCACCAGAACCAGCGAGCGATCCAAGTCAATCCGGCGCCGCTGGCAAACGTCAAGAGGAATTTCCACGCGCCGGCCACCGAGTTGATGTTGAGTGCAATCAGGATGCTGAGGGCCAGCAATGCGGCCATGGTGATTCGCGACATCAACACATAGTGTCGTTCACTGGCGTCGCTGCGAATGAACCGCCGATAAATATCGTTGACCACATACGAGGCACCGAGGTTGAGATGAGTATCGATGGTGGACATGAACGCTCCCACCAAGCCCGCCAAAACCAGACCGAGGAGACCGGCGGGCAGAACTTCCGCCATCATTCGCGGATAGGCGGTCTCCGGATCTTCTAACGGGCCGAAGAGCAGCAAGCTGGCCAGTGCGGTCAGGATCCACGGCCACACTTGCAGTGCGTAGTTGATGAACGCGTAAAACAGGCTGGCCAAGAAGGCGTCGTCCTCGCTCTTTGCCGACAACATCCGCTGAATATGCTTGCCGCCGCCATCGGCATACTTATGGGCCCACCACTGCACCAGAAGGTAAGTGAAAAACACTGACAAGGGTCCCAGGTTATCGACGGAGAAACGGGGCCAGAAATCTTCGGCCCCTGGATACGACTTGCTGAGTCCTTCGTGCAGGGCGCCTAGGCCGCCGACTCGTTTGACGGCTAAAACCGCCAGCAGAATGGAACCACCCAAGGCGATGAAGTACTGCACGAAGTCGGTCCAGACGACGCCATAGAAACCGCTCGCCAAGGTATAGATGAACACCAACACAGTGGCGATGGCCAAAACGAGGCGAATATCGAGGTTGGTCAAACCTGACATGACCTTGATTAGGGCCAGGAACACCCAACCCATGATGAAGGCGTTGAAGAGGATGCCGAAATAGAAACCCTTGAACAGGCGCAGTGCAGCGGCCACTTGGCCGCCGTATCGCAATTCAATGATTTCAGCGTCGGTCATGACTCGCGAACGCCGCCACAGCCGAGAGAACAGGAAAGTGACCAAGAGAGCCGAAATCGCACTGGCCCAGAAAAACCAAACACCCGAAACGCCGTCACGGGTCACGAAGCGCGTGATGGCGATGGGAGTGTCGATGGAGAAATTGGTCGCTGCCATGGAGACCCCGAGCAACCACCAGCTCATACCTCGCCCGCCGATAAAGAAACTTTCCATGGACTCACCGGCGCGGCGGGTGAGCCGCAAACCGACATAGAAAATCAAACCGAGATAGGTCACTAGGACGGCGTAGTCTAGGGGGGCTAGGGTGCGCATGAAGGGTGAACCCTACTCGATCTCCCCGGCGGTCGCCAAACCAAGGGTCAGCGATCTACCGCATGTCGGGAAGCACAGACGCCACATTTGTTGCGTCGTGCCACGAAGCTCGAAATCCGGTAGGCGTTTTAGGAAGCGCGCCAGTTGTCGCCAGCAGAAGGCGGTGAATCCTTGATAGCTGAGGTCTTCATAGAGTTCTCCCATCACTAAGATGCCTCCCCCATCGGTTAACAACAACCGACACACATCGACCACCTCCGGCCCCAAACGCAACACCGGTATGCGCTGCCGCCAGAAGAAGTCGACTTCCGACTTACCCTGCTTGAACAGTCCTTCGAGGATCAATCGCTGAACGCCTTCATGGGACGGATGGCTCTGGTGAACCGGTTTTAAAACTTCCACCGCCTGTCGTCCATCTCCAGCCATCAGATAGACCTCGGCCAGTTCCTGAAGGGCGTGTAGGTTATTGGGATCCTTAGCCAAGCGCTGTCGGCGTAGGCGAATGACCCCGGCCATATCGTCCTTTGCCATGAGGGCATCCTCATGACGCCAATGGGCCATTTGACGATGACGGTTATCCGACTGCATCCACTGCGTTTGTTCCCAAAAGCGTTGTTCCGGCGTGTGCGGCACCTGCAGCTTGACCGGCTGCAACTGGGTTTGCTCAATCTTGACCTGCGGCATGACCTCTCCTCCTATGATCGGAACCGATGTTCCGTGGTTTTCTTTGAAGAGACGTCAAACGAAGGCAACATCCTCACTGACTCACGACCCCAAGGCCATTTCAGAGGTCTACAGACATCTACAGCAAGGGTTGACAAGCAAGTCTCGACAGAGGGTTTTGCGGCGAGGATTTTCCAACGACCATACTTGCCGTTCGGTTCTGCCGGCGGCACAATGACAAACCATGCCGTCATCTTCCCCGCACAACTCGTTGCCCCAGATCAGGGCTGTCGTGACTGCCGCAGTCCTATTTGGCCTCACCGGCTTACTCTACGGTCGCCACCTGAGCGACGGTTATCTGGCCGACGACTTCCTCTATCTGCGTTGGTTGGAGCAGGGCTTCGACGAACTGTTGCGCCGCGTCACCTGGTGGTCGGACCCACAGATGCTCCGGCCCCTACCGGCCATGGCCTGGTGGTTGTCGAAGTTACCCCATGGGGCGGCCTGGCAGCATGCCCTCTCGCTACTCCTTCATGCCCTCGTAGGGATCCTGCTGAGCCGACGAATTGGCGCCCTTAATGCCCGATCTGAAGATCAAGGCATGTCATCGGGAGCCATCTTCGGTGCTCTGTTCATCGCCTTCCCGTTGTTTGCAGAACCGGTGATCTGGCTCAGCTCAGCAACGGATCTTTGGGCTGCAGCCCTTGCTCTGGTCAGTCTGGAGCTTGCTTTCCCATTGCTGGGAACGAAATCGAGCACAGCATCTCGTCCCTGGCTAGCCGCCATCACCTTCACCTGCGCTCTGCTGTGCAAAGAGACGGTCCTCTTGCTGCCGTTGATTTGTCTGGGCCTCATACCGCCTGCCTCGACGGAAGCCTCTGACCGGCAGTCATCTCAAGACAAACCGTCATCACCAGACAGACGGGCGTCGGCCCGACAACAGGGGCTAGGCAAATGGCGTCCCCATTTGATCTTGGCCGCGGTCACCGTTGCCTACCTCGTATTCCGATGGTCCGTCTTCTCAGGCCTGGGTGGCTACCTCGATGAATCCGGCACCTCCAAAGCCTTGCAGTTCGACACCATCACGACGCTACGCAACGTTCTCTTCCAACTACCCGTACGGTTGGTGTGGCCCCTGATTCGCGACGAGGGATTGCCTTGGGGGCTCTTGTTAGGCCTGGGCCTGGCCTCCGTGACGCTCCTAGTGGGTTTCGTCTCACAGTACCAACGATCCCCCAGCCGACCACCTTGGAAGCTATGGGGCGGTAGCGGGTTGGCCATCTGTTCTGCCTTCCTACCCGTCTTGCCGGTCTTCTCCGTCGATGCCGATCACGCCGGAAGTCGGCTGCTCTACTGGCCCATGGTCATCTGTTTCTGGACCTTGGCGCGATGGCTCCCCTACTCGCCCAAACAAAGGGTCTGGGGGGTCCTTCTCGTTCTTTTCTGGAGTTTCTCCACACTGCACAACAATGCAGCCTGGACAGTAGCGAGTCGACGATTGGAGGCCACCCTTGAGCAGCTTCCGGCAAAGGCCCAGCAGCTTGCTCCGGGTACCGTAGTCTATATCGACGGCCAGGATTCTTGGCGAGGGGCCTATGTCTGGCGCAACGGCTTCCTAGCAGCACTGGAACGACAAGGCATTGGCGCCGGTGTGGACTGGCGTTTGGGCTCGGCAGCGCAAATCGATGCGCCGCAGGATCTCGGTCGCAAGGTCCGGATCTGGGCATTGGACTCGCAACTTCTCTTAGTGGATCGGACTCGCTGTGAGCTGGATCTGCGAAACGCCAAGGCATCGGCAGAGGGCGAGTTCGCCGTCGTCGAAGAGGTCTGGCGTAGCGCGGCCGGCGAGAACCTACCGCATCGGCCAGTGGCCGTCAGGTTGGGAATCCAGAGGCCCGTCGAACTTCCTCTGGAAGGCCGTCTACATTGGCGACGGGGGTACCACCGCGCGCTTTAACATCAGCGACTCCAAGGCGTTCCAAGTACCCAAGGGACACCGAGAAGTCACGATCACCTTGGGTGCACTTCCAGGCCAAGGCGTCTTGGAACTTCGCCTCGTACTCAACGACGCCGAACACCGCCATCACCTGACCGCTGTCTCCGGTCTCGACGTTCCTCTAAGCTGCCTAGGGCAATGAGCCCACGTTGCGAGCTAAAAGTTGAACAAGGCGTCAAAGGCCGACTTGGCGTCCGACGGTTTGGCGGGCTCATCTTGACGAAACTCTTGACTGGCCTTGGGCGCGAATTCGACGCAGTCATTGCCCTTCGCCTTGCTGGAGATGTAGGTAATCTCCGGACGCCGACATTCATTGGGCAACGAAGAGTCGAAATGCTTGCAGTGGGTGCACGAGTGTAGATCGGCCTTGCAATGGTCGCAGGCCGAAGAGGTTTCGACCGTCGCGACACCTTGTTTGGTTCCGCACACGGAGCAACGAAAAACCGTTGCGGTGGGTTTTCCCAAACCTCGCCCGCGGGGGCCGGGACGCCGTTCAGGCCGAGGGCCGGAAGGTCGTTCGCGGGGTGAGTCTTCGGAGGAATCTTGATACCCAGGCTGACCGTATTTGCGATTAGACATACCCTTGTATATCACGTCAGACAACCATCACGTCCTTAAGGCGACTCGACCACTTCCCGTACCCTCCGTTCTGCAGTTGAGGATAGACTGCAGACAGACCTTGAACAGCTAGAGGAGTTTGATGTGCGGAGATCCCCTGTCGCAAAGAAACCGCCTTCCATGTCGAGAAGGCGTCTCGTGTCGAGACCGAGTTGCCGCCTCATCACGATCTGCGTGCTGAGCTGTTGGATCTCGGTCGCGGGTCTGCACGCCCAAGACCAGCTGATGAGCTTCGATGAGATGGTCGAAGTGTCTGAAGTCATGCTCGATGTGCTGGCCACAGATGCCGACGGCGAGTTGGTACGAGGTCTCGGTAAGGACGATTTCCTCATCGAGGAAGACGGGCAAGAAGTGCTCATCACCAGCGTCGACTTCTATTCAACCCGCTACGGTGATGATCAAACGACAGCCGACGAGATCCCTTGGAGCCGTTATTTCATTGCCTTTTTCGACGACCAACGGCGGTTCAATCAATACGGCACGCAAGAGATTCGCCAGCACATTCGGGCCTCGAGCCACGCTCGACGCTGGGTTGAAGAAGACATGCAACCCTCGGATTGGATGGCCGTGGTGCGTTTCGACGGTAGCCTCAAGATCTACCAAGATTTCTCGCAAGATCGTGAAGCGTTGAATGACGCATTGGGCCGGGCCGCGGTGGGACGCAAACCTTCACCACAGCGCCAGAGTCAAACCGGCCTGGTCTCCCTGCTGCGCAATCTACCGCCCCTTGAACCGCGCTCCGGGAAGCGCAAAGAGAACATCTACCAAAGCATCGCACGGCTAGCCGAAGGCAGTGGATTTATTGTCGGCCGCAAGAACCTTCTCTTGTTCACCCTCGGTTTTGGGCTCGTTGATCACACGACACGCAAAGTGGCGCCGGATCCCAAGTTCTATCCACACTTGGAAGCGATGCTTAACGATCACAACGTGGCGGTCTACCCCATCGACATCACACCGGCCGGCCGCGGTGCCAAACAGCGGGACTTCTTACACCGCTTGGCCGACGACACGGGCGGTTTCTACGACGAGAATTTCGTCGGCTTCCTCGCTCCCATTCAGGATGTCGCTGAGGAAAATTCCGGCTACTACTTGTTGAGCTATCAATCGCCGCGTCCGGCGGGTGATGTTGGCTATCAACGGCTGGAAGTGAAGAGTTCAGATCCCGAGATTGAAGTGCGAGCCCGCCGCGGTTACCGCTACGGACTGTAATGCGTCTCGACTGACGAGCGACTGTGCAGACGGAAGATCCGCGGTTGCGGTACACGCCAACCCTTCAGTTCGAATGCCGCCTGTTCATCAGCGTCCAATAGGACACCGGCTGGAGTGAGATCGAATTGTCGTGCCAACGCCTTAGCCTGGCGGGGGCTGGGCATGATCAACACCGGTGTCTGTGGATTGGGTGAGACGATCAAGCGATCTAAAGCCTGGACAAACGCTTCGCCGCGCTCGCCGTCCGAGTTCGACGTGGCCACCCGACGACCGGCTAGATCACGTCGCGACAACATCTCGCCGTACCAATCGTCGTAGAAAAAATCGAGGCAAAAGACCAAGACGTCTAGTCGCTCGCCCACCACCGCTTGGCGGTACCAAGCCGTGGCGGTGGAAAAGTCGCCTTGGGTGAGAAGAATTGCCTCCGGCGGCAGATTGCGAAGGAGGCGTTCAGCAAAGCGGTCCACCAAGATCTCATCGGAGCGGTCGGCCAAGGCATAGTTGCCCATCAGCAAGGCCCAGGGCAATAGAAGCAGAGCCAATTTGCTTAAGGTCGACGGCAGCTTTCCTTTCGTTTGACGCCAGGTTTCGAGATCCAAAAAGCGCCAGGCTCCCAACCACACCAACGGCCACAGCAGGGCGGAGAAACCCAACTGGTAGTCGCTGATGTCTCCGATGTTGTAGGTGAAAAGCACCACCACATAGAGCCCGCAACTCATCAACCACGGTGCCATGAACCACCGATGGCCGTGCCACAGATGCCGCCCGCCCATCCACACGCAGCAGGCCAGGAGAAGCGCTCCAAGCCAACCCACCGTCGTCGGGAGCCCTGCCAGGGGCACCACCGAGCCGATTAGATAGTGCACCAGAGCGAGGCTCCGTTCGCTCAGATGATCGACGAATCCAGCCACCGTGAATGTGCTTCCAGGCGCCTCCACCATGAAGAGATCATTGGGGAAGTCGCCACCACTCAGGGTCCACCACAATCCATCTAAGCTTGCTGGATGCCCCCAACTGACCATTGGCTGTTGCATGGCACGCCAGGGCAAATAGAGGATCGGTAACAAACCGAGGGCCAAGGCCAAGCCATGACCAATCCATAGACGAGACCGTGGTTTGCCCCTAAAGGAAGTCGCTTGATGGTCAGTCGGTTGGTGTAACTGCTGATGATGTCGCCACAGCGCGGCGGCCCAAAAAGGCAAGAGGGTGAGGCTCAGAAGGTGATGGGCAAAACCCAAACCAAGAAGGCAGGAGACTGCATAAAACGTCAGATCTTTAGACTGGGCGCGACCTAAGACCTGCCACACTAGCAATAGGAGGGCGCTCTGGATGAGCAATTGAAGGGCGTAGACTTCCGTTCGTGTGGCATGGGTCCAAGGCCCCAAACTCCACGCGAAGGCCAGTGCTCCAGACAAGCAGACGGCGCGTTGAAACCATCGCCGCACCCTTGACCCACGGTCCTCCGGATCACCGTCCCTGGGGTATCCGTTCTCAAGAGACATGAAACGCCACAGCAGTCGATCCATGCAGACCACAGCCAAAGCCATACTCACGGCACACATCAAGGTGACGCGAAAAGGGATGCTACCCAAGGGCAGGTGCGTGAAGAGGTGACCCAGAAGCGTAAAAAGTGGGTAGCCCGTCGGATGAGCTATGCCGAGGCTGGCGCAGACCGCTGCCAACTCGATGCCGTCGCCCCACACCAAACCGGGTGCTGCAGTGGCCAGATAGACGGCCAAGGCCAACACCCCGGCTGCCCAGCCTAGAGTCCCCCATGCCAGGGTCATCCAACCTGAGAGCCCACCCCTTTCGATGGCGAGGGCTCGGCCGGCCGTCGACCTGTAGCCAACGTCTAAGAGCCCCCTTGGGGAATCAAACCGAGGATTCGTACCGGCCCGCCTGAGCCGCCAGCGATCTTCATGGGCAAGGCAATAATCCAGCTACCGACGGTGGGTAGACGTTCGAGATTGGCGACATTCTCCAGGCCGGGAATATCTTGGCCGCTGGCGATTTGATGCACGATGAAATCTTCCGACGGCCCAAAGTCGATGCTCGCCGTATCAACCCCTAGAACGGCCACGCGTCGTTGGTCGATCAACCACCGGGCTGCGTCTGCACCGTAGGAAGGAAAACTCAAGTTGGACGACTCGCCCGGTGTGTCGTCACCGAAGTACTCTTGGCGGTCGCCCCAAAAAACACCCCAGCCGGTGTGCAGCAGGACTATGGCGCCGTCTGGAATTCGGCCATGCTGTGCTTCCCAGGCTTCGAGATCCGATACCTGCAAACGGTAGTTGCGGTCTTCCCGACAGGCCGATTGGATGTCGATCACCACACCTGGGCCCATCAGCTGTTCGATCGGTATTTCGTCGGTATGCTGTTTGCCGGCAGCGAAGTGTATGGGAGCGTCGAGATGCGTACCGCCGTGCTCGGGTGTGCTCAACGTATTGGCGGCATAGAAGAATCCGGCCGCCGTCTCACCATAGGAGAGTTGTTCGAGTTCAAAGGCCGACGGCGACGTCGGCCAGTAGAGGGTCTCGGCGTCGTAGGAATAGCTCAGGTCGACGACATGGGCCGTCGCCAATTGATCGATCAACGTCGGCCCTGAGGCTGTGGAGGTCGTAGATGATCCGTGCTCGCCCCCTGGCAAGGAGCCGTCCTCCGCTACCGGCGGGGCGCAAGCCACCAGTGCGGACAGCAGAACCACCGAGCAGCCGAGGGTCTGCAGTGGCTTAACGAACAAAGGACCCCAACTTTGGGGTCCTTTGATCCAACGGGTAGACGGCGAGCGTGTCATGTGGCGATCCTCTAGGTCAGTCGGGCAAGACGAGATATCGAAGCGGCGTTCGATTCAGTCTATACCCAGGTTTCGACCGACGGAACCAGAGATCACCATCGGGCCATGACTCTCCTACTCCACCTCACACAAGCAATGGGCGTAGACGCCATTCGGATCGTCGAATTGACTGAGCATCTCGACGTGCCCTTCAAGGGTGGCCAAGAGCTCATCGGCCAATGACGGAGCCGGTTGCGAGCTGTAAGGAGCGATCCAAACAGAGGCTTGGCTCATCATGTTGAGAAGCAAAGCATCGCCCCATTCCAGCTCATCCTCCATCGTCACCACGTCAGCCTTTTCCAAACCGGCCATTTGCTGGGCTGAAGCGATGGCATCTTGGAGGGTACCCAATTGATCGACCAAGCCGATGTCGTGGGCGTCGGCGCCACTCCACACACGTCCTTGTGCGATGGCGTCGACTTCGTCGCGGGTCATGTTGCGAGCTTCTGAGACCCGCGCCAAGAACTCTTCATAGCCACGACTGATGGCGGTTTGAAAAGCCTCGGCCAAACGAGGGTCGATTTCTCGGTCAAGTCGCATGCTACCGGCCAGCCAATTGGTACCGACACCGTCCACTCGCATTCCCAAATGCTTGGCCAAGGGCTTCTGATAGGTGGGCAACATGCCGAAGATGCCGATGGAACCGGTGATGGTGTTGGGGCTGGCCCAAATCTCATCACTGGCGGTGGAGATCCAATAACCACCCGAGGCGGCCACGGTCCCCATGGAAATCACCACTTTCTTGCCTTCTTCGCGGGCCAAGACCAACTCTCGCCGGATGACCTCGGAAGCGAAGGCGCTACCGCCACCGCTATCGACTTGCATGACGATTGCTTTGACGTCTTCATCTTGACGGGCCTCACGGATCAAGCGAGCCGTTGAGTCACCGCCGATGGTGCCGGGAGGTTGGTTGCCGTTGAGAATGGTGCCGCGGGCCACCACCAAGGCGATTTTGCCATCGCTATCCACCGAATGGAGACTGGGGCGATCGTCGCCCAGAGCCTCAAGATAGTTCGACATGCCGACGCGATGGAAGGAATGGGATTCTTCGTCCTCCCCCACCAACTCAATGATTCGATTGCGTACTTCGTCGCGATTGGCCAAAACATCCACCAGGCCGGCGTCTACGGCCAACTGTCCGGTATCGCCATCGGCCCGATTCAGGCGATCGACCAAACTTTCGGTGTAGTCGTTCACTTGCTCGACGGTCAAACCACGGGCTTCGGCCACGTCGGAGACGTACGAACGCCAGAGATCGCCCATCCACTCTTGGTTGGCCTCTGTGGCCTCATCCGACATGCTGTCGCGCAAATAAGGCTCGACCGCCGACTTGTAGGTTCCCACCTTGAAGATGTTCCAATCGATCTCGAGACGATCAATGCCCTCTTTGTAGAAGGTGCGATAGCGACCGTAGCCGTCGAGCATGACGCCACCCATCTTGTGGACGTAAATCTCGTCGGCCAGGCTGGCCAAGTAATAGCCGTTGCGGCTGTAGCCGTCGGCTGTGGCGACAACCGTTTTACCGGAGGATTTGAAATCTTCCAATTCCCGTCGCAGGACTTGCAACTTGGTCAAACCCGCGCCGCCCAAGGAATCGAGGTCGAGCACCAGAGCTTGAATGCGATCATCCGTCTTGGCGGCTCGCAGAGCATCGATGAGATCCACCATCAAGGTTTCTGGAGTCTCGTTGCCGGTGACCTGATCCATCACCCGTTGCACGGGATCACCGGACAGTTGATCGACCAGGTTCCCCACCGGGCTGATGACCAGCGCCGCTTTTGCAGGGACTTCTGGTGTGTCATCACTCAGGGCAAAGGAGACTAGGGCTATTAAGAGGACCAAAAAAATGAGGTTCAATGTGATGCGGCGTGCCCAATCGACACCACGAAAGATGGCACCGAAGACACCCTTCACTCCGCCCTGTGATCGTTTTTCCATATCGTCACTCCGGTTTGATTGCTAAGTACCGAGACTTACTAGCCTTACCTACGCAACTGAGCGAAGCAGGTTCCGATTTTCTCAAGTCTCGACTATCGACAACGCACGCGGATGGTTTAAAATGCCTCCGCCATGCAGTCATACCTCGATCTACTACACCAAGTCCGCCACACAGGTGCCGTCAAAGGCGACCGCACGGGGACCGGAACGCGTAGCCTCTTCGGCCATCAGTTACGCTTCGACCTGGCAGCCGGATTCCCTTTACTAACGACTAAGCGCGTTCATCTAAAGTCCATCATACACGAGCTCTTGTGGTTCCTTCGCGGCGACAGCAACGTCGCCTATCTGCGTCAACACGGGGTTTCGATTTGGGATGAATGGGCCGACGAGAATGGCGAATTGGGCCCTGTCTACGGTTGTCAGTGGCGATCTTGGCCTACTGCCGACGGTCATCATATCGATCAGATCAGCCAATTGATCGACGACATTCGTCAACGCCCCGACTCTCGCCGTCTCATGGTTAGCGCCTGGAACGTCGGTGAACTGGAACGCATGGCGCTACCGCCCTGTCATGTGATCTTCCAGTTCTACGTCGCCGAAGGTCGGCTTTCCTGCCAGCTCTACCAACGCAGCGCCGACATTTTTCTTGGTTTGCCGTTCAATATCGCCTCCTATGCCTTGTTGACCATGATGGTGGCCCAGATCTGCGACCTGGAGGCGGGTGATTTCATCCACAGTCTTGGAGACGTCCACCTGTACGACAACCACCAAGAACAAGCCGAACTCCAACTGACGAGGACGCCGCGCCCCCTTCCCAGCATGCACATCGTGCGCCGCCCGGAAACGATCTTCGACTATCGCTACGAAGACTTCCGGCTCGACGGCTACCAACCTCAGGGCCGTATTCCGGCGCCGGTCGCTGTTTAACGGAGCGTTGGGAAACAGCATGCCAATGGCTAGCGCCACACCGTCGTTGAGTCTCATTCTGGCCATGGCCAATCATGGTGTCATCGGACGAGACAACACCTTGCCCTGGCATTTGCCCGAAGACCTCAAGCATTTCAAGCGTCTCACCCTCGATCACGCCATCCTCATGGGCCGCAAGACGTGGGACTCCATCGGACGCCCTTTGCCGCGACGGCGATCGTTGGTGCTCAGTCGTGATCCTCAATTGCTCTTGAGTGGCGCCGAAGTCTTTTCTGATCTGGATCAAGCCTTGGCGGCAGTGGACGATGAACGTCTCTTCGTCATCGGCGGTGCCGGCCTCTTCGCAGCCACGTTGCCTCGCGCCGATGAGCTTCATTTGACCCGCGTCCATGCCGACATCGAAGGCGATGTGGTGGTGGATGATCTTGATCTCAGTTCTTGGCAACTGGTGGATCGCGACGCGCGACCGGCCGATGAACGCCATGCCCACGCCTATACATTCGAGCACTGGCGGCGTCCGGTTCCTTAGCCCACCGGTGCCACGCGCCATGGGTTCGGCTCACCGGCAGGTCTTGCCGCCCACTTCAAGAACTTCAATACAACCTCCTGTCGACCGAGACACCTCATGCTGACCTGTGACGACCTAGCACC
>NW_028232381.1:20000-40000 GCF_054491065.1 Syngnathus leptorhynchus | reverse complement strand
CCACCACCATCAACGTCGGCCACCACCACCAGACCGCCTCCCCCAGACTTCCAGAAGCGAAGCCGGTCCCCAAGCACCAACCCCGACCGCCACCGAGGCACCCGCCGAAGGCGGGTGCCGAGTTCACCGGCCCCAAGCGACAACCGGTCACCGAGGCACCCGCCGAAGGCGGGTGCCGAGTTCACCGGCCCCAAGCGACAACCGGTCACCGAGGCACCCGCCGAAGGCGGGTGCCGAGTTCACCGGCCCCAAGCGACAACCGGTCACCGAGGCACCCGCCGAAGGCGGGTGCCGAGTTCACTGGCCCCCAAGCGACAACCGGTCACCGAGGCACCCGCCGAAGGCGGGTGCCGAGTTCACTGGCCCCAAGCGACAGCGGTCACCGAGGCACCCGCCTCCGGCGGGTGCCGAGTTCACCGGCCCCGAGCACCAGCGGTCAGCCACGGAGGGTGCTGGATCATCCATACTTCCATAGCTCCAGAGCTCCATAGCCCCGGAGCTCCATAGCCCCGGAGCTCCATAGCCCCGGAGCTCCAGAGCTCCATAGCCCCGGAGCTCCATAGCCCCGGAGCTCCATAGCCCCGGAGCTCCATAGCCCCGGAGCTCCATAGCCCCAGAGCTCCATACTTCCATAGCCCCAGAGCTCCATAGCTCCATACTTCCATAGCTCCAGCCGCGGAGGGTGCTGGCTGGTGGCTCCATAGCTCCATACTTCCATACTTGCAGCCACGGAGTTGGCTAAAATTGCACTAAGTGCGAAAGCCCATTCATTTACAACGGCGTGTCCGCCAGGCGGCGACATTTCCCCGTTACCGGTGGCTGCGCGGCGGGGTGAGTGACAGAGCTTATCCGAGCGGCTGGAACTCTGCGCCGGCGTGGTCGAGCGTGAGGCCCCGGCCCTTTGGCTGCCTGGTACCTAAAACACTTCCATTGATCCAGCCACGGAGGGTGCTGGCTGGTGGCTCCATAGCTCCATAGCTCCATACCTCCAGAGCTCCAGAGCTCCATAGCACCAGAGCTCCATAGCTCCATAGCACCAGAGCTCCATAGCTCCATAGCACCAGAGCTCCATAGCTCCATAGCACCAGAGCTCCATAGCTCCATAGCACCAGAGCTCCATAGCTCCATAGCACCAGAGCTCCATAGCTCCATAGCACCAGAGCTCCATAGCTCCATAGCTCCAGCCTGGGTGGCTGGTGGCTCCATAGCTCCATACTTCCATAGCTCCAGTCAGAGAGTGTGCTAAAATTGCACTAAGTGCGAAAGCCCATTCATTTACAACGGCGTGTCCACAAGGCGGCGACATTTCCCCCGTTACCGGTGGCTGCGCGGCGGGTGAGTGACAGAGCTTATCCGAGCGGCTGGAACTCTGCGCCGGCGTGGTCGAGCGTGAGGCCTCGGCCCTTTGGCTGCCTGGTACCTAAAACACTTCCATTGATCCAGCCACGGAGGGTGCTGGCTGGTGGCTCCATAGCTCCATAGCTCCATACCTCCAGAGCTCCAGAGCTCCATAGCACCAGAGCTCCATAGCTCCATAGCACCAGAGCTCCATAGCACCAGAGCTCCATAGCACCAGAGCTCCATAGCTCCATAGCACCAGAGCTCCATAGCTCCATAGCACCAGAGCTCCATAGCTCCATAGCACCAGAGCTCCATAGCTCCATAGCTCCATAGCACCAGAGCTCCATAGCTCCATAGCACCAGAGCTCCATAGCTCCATAGCACCAGAGCTCCATAGCTCCATAGCACCAGAGCTCCATAGCTCCATAGCACCAGAGCTCCATAGCTCCATAGCACCAGAGCTCCATAGCTCCATAGCACCAGAGCTCCATAGCTCCATAGCACCAGAGCTCCATAGCTCCATAGCACCAGAGCTCCATAGCTCCATAGCACCAGAGCTCCATAGGCTCCATAGCTCCAGGGCTCCATAGCTCCAGGGCTCCATAGCTCCATAGCTCCAGGGCTCCATAGCTCCAGGGCTCCAGGGCTCCATAGCTCCATACCTCCAGAGCTCCATAGCTCCATACTTCCAGAGCTCCATAGCTCCATAGCTCCATACTTCCATAGCTCCAGCCGCGGAGGGTGCTGGCTGGGTGGCTCCATAGCTCCATACTTCCATACTTGCAGCCACGGAGTTGGCTAAAATTGCACTAAGTGCGAAAGCCCATTCATTTACAACGGCGTGTCCGCCAGGCGGCGACATTTCCCCGTTACCGGTGGCTGCGCGGCGGGTGAGTGACAGAGCTTATCCGAGCGGCTGGAACTCTGCGCCGGCGTGGTCGAGCGTGAGGCCCCGGCCCTTTGGCTGCCTGGTACCTAAAACACTTCCATTGATCCAGCCACGGAGGGTGCTGGCTGGTGGCTCCATAGCTCCATAGCTCCATAGCACCAGAGCTCCATAGCTCCATAGCACCAGAGCTCCATAGCTCCATAGCACCAGAGCTCCATAGCTCCATAGCACCAGAGCTCCAGAGCTCCATAGCACCAGAGCTCCAGAGCTCCATAGCACCAGAGCTCCATAGCTCCATAGCACCAGAGCTCCAGAGCTCCATAGCACCAGAGCTCCATAGCTCCATAGCACCAGAGCTCCATAGCTCCATAGCACCAGAGCTCCATAGCTCCATAGCACCAGAGCTCCATAGCTCCATAGCACCAGAGCTCCATAGCTCCATAGCTCCAGGGCTCCATAGCTCCAGGGCTCCATAGCTCCATAGCTCCAGGGCTCCATAGCTCCAGGGCTCCAGGGCTCCATAGCTCCAGGGCTCCAGGGCTCCATAGCTCCATACCTCCAGAGCTCCATAGCTCCATACTTCCAGAGCTCCATAGCTCCATAGCGCCATACTTCCATAGCTCCATAGCTCCATACTTCCATAGCACCAGAGCTCCATAGCTCCAGAGCTCCATAGCTCCAGCCTGGGTGGCTGGTGGCTCCATAGCTCCATACTTCCATAGCTCCAGTCAGAGAGTTGGCGAAAATTGCACTAAGTGCGAAAGCCCATTCATTTACAACGGCGTGTCCACAAGGCGGCGACATTTCCCCGTTACCGGTGGCTGCGCGGCGGGGTGAGTGACAGAGCTTATCCGAGCGGCTGGAACTCTGCGCCGGCGTGGTCGAGCGTGAGGCCTCGGCCCTTTGGCTGCCTGGTACCTAAAACACTTCCATTGATCCAGCCACGGAGGGTGCTGGCTGGTGGCTCCATAGCTCCATAGCTCCATAGCTCCATAGCTCCATAGCTCCATACTTCCATAGCTCCATACTTCCATAGCTCCAGACTTCCATAGCTCCATAGCTCCATAGCTCCATAGCTCCATACTTCCAGAGCGCCATAGCTCCATAGCACCAGAGCTCCAGAGCTCCATAGCTCCATAGCTCCATAGCCCCAGAGCTCCATAGCTCCATAGCTCCATAGCTCCAGAGCTCCATACTTCCATAGCTCCAGAGCTCCAGCCTGTCTGGTGGCTCCATAGCTCCATAGCTCCATACTTGCAGCCACGGAGCTGGCGAAAATTGCACTAAGTGCGAAAGCCCATTCATTTACAACGGCGTGTCCACAAGGCGGCGACATTTCCCCGTTACCGGTGGCTGCTTAGCGGGAGAGTGACAGAGCTTATCCGAGCGGCTGGAACTCTGGGCCGGCCTGGTCGAGCGGCTGGCCTCGGTAGTTGAGGTACCAGGGGCGGGCTGGGGAGCTCCAGGCGGGGCTTGTGAGAGAGTGTAGCCGAGCGGCTGGAACTCTGGGCCGGCGTGGTTGAGCAGCATGCCCGCGGAGGTGGCTCTTCCATAGGCACGGAGGGTGCTGGAGCTCCACACTTCCCTAGGCACGGAGGGTGCTGGAGCTCCACACTTCCATAGCTCCAGGCACGGAGGGTGCTGGAGCTCCACACTTCCATAGGCACGGAGGGTGCTGGAGCTCCATACTTCCATAGCTCCAGGCACGGAGGGTGCTGGAGCGCCACACTTCCATAGGCAGGGAGGGTGCTGGAGCTCCACACTTCCATAGGCACGGAGGGTGCTGGAGCTCCACACTTCCATAGGCAGGGAGGGTGCTGGAGCTCCACACTTCCATAGGCAGGGAGGGTGCTGGAGCTCCACACTTCCATAGGCAGGGAGGGTGCTGGAGCTCCACACTTCCATAGGCAGGGAGGGTGCTGGAGCTCCACACTTCCATAGGCAGGGAGGGTGCTGGAGCTCCACACTTCCATAGGCAGGGAGGGTGCTGGAGCTCCACACTTCCATAGGCAGGGAGGGTGCTGGAGCTCCACACTTCCATAGGCAGGGAGGGGTGCTGGAGCTCCACACTTCCATAGGCAGGGAGGGTGCTGGAGCTCCACACTTCCATAGGCAGGGAGGGTGCTGGAGCTCCACACTTCCATAGGCAGGGAGGGTGCTGGAGCTCCACACTTCCATAGGCAGGGAGGGTGCTGGAGCTCCACACTTCCATAGGCAGGGAGGGTGCTGGAGCTCCACACTTCCATAGGCAGGGAGGGTGCTGGAGCTCCACACTTCCATAGGCAGGGAGGGTGCTGGAGCTCCACACTTCCATAGGCAGGGAGGGTGCTGGAGCTCCACACTTCCATAGGCAGGGAGGGTGCTGGAGCTCCACACTTCCATAGGCAGGGAGGGTGCTGGAGCTCCACACTTCCATAGGCAGGGAGGGTGCTGGAGCTCCACACTTCCATAGGCAGGGAGGGTGCTGGAGCTCCACACTTCCATAGGCAGGGAGGGTGCTGGAGCTCCACACTTCCATAGGCAGGGAGGGTGCTGGAGCTCCACACTTCCATAGGCAGGGAGGGTGCTGGAGCTCCACACTTCCATAGGCAGGGAGGGTGCTGGAGCTCCACACTTCCATAGGCAGGGAGGGTGCTGGAGCTCCACACTTCCATAGGCAGGGAGGGTGCTGGAGCTCCACACTTCCATAGGCAGGGAGGGTGCTGGAGCTCCACACTTCCATAGGCAGGGAGGGTGCTGGAGCTCCACACTTCCATAGGCAGGGAGGGTGCTGGAGCTCCACACTTCCATAGGCAGGGAGGGTGCTGGAGCTCCACACTTCCATAGGCAGGGAGGGTGCTGGAGCTCCACACTTCCATAGGCAGGGAGGGTGCTGGAGCTCCACACTTCCATAGGCAGGGAGGGTGCTGGAGCTCCACACTTCCATAGGCAGGGAGGGTGCTGGAGCTCCACACTTCCATAGGCAGGGAGGGTGCTGGAGCTCCACACTTCCATAGGCAGGGAGGGTGCTGGAGCTCCACACTTCCATAGGCAGGGAGGGTGCTGGAGCTCCACACTTCCATAGGCAGGGAGGGTGCTGGAGCTCCACACTTCCATAGGCAGGGAGGGTGCTGGAGCTCCACACTTCCATAGGCAGGGAGGGTGCTGGGAGCTCCACACTTCCATAGGCAGGGAGGGTGCTGGAGCTCCACACTTCCATAGGCAGGGAGGGTGCTGGAGCTCCACACTTCCATAGGCAGGGAGGGTGCTGGAGCTCCACACTTCCATAGGCAGGGAGGGTGCTGGAGCTCCACACTTCCATAGGCAGGGAGGGTGCTGGAGCTCCACACTTCCATAGGCAGGGAGGGTGCTGGAGCTCCACACTTCCATAGGCAGGGAGGGTGCTGGAGCTCCACACTTCCATAGGCAGGGAGGGTGCTGGAGCTCCACACTTCCATAGGCAGGGAGGGTGCTGGAGCTCCACACTTCCATAGGCAGGGAGGGTGCTGGAGCTCCACACTTCCATAGGCAGGGAGGGGTGCTGGAGCTCCACACTTCCATAGGCAGGGAGGGTGCTGGAGCTCCACACTTCCATAGGCAGGGAGGGTGCTGGAGCTCCACACTTCCATAGGCAGGGAGGGTGCTGGAGCTCCACACTTCCATAGGCAGGGAGGGTGCTGGAGCTCCACACTTCCATAGGCAGGGAGGGTGCTGGAGCTCCACACTTCCATAGGCAGGGAGGGTGCTGGAGCTCCACACTTCCATAGGCAGGGAGGGTGCTGGAGCTCCACACTTCCATAGGCAGGGAGGGTGCTGGCACATCCACACTTCCAGCCACGGAGCATGCTGGCACTTCCACCTTGCTTGCTAAGTCGGCGTGATCTTGCCCAAAAAGTCCCTCCTCACCTCCAGCTGGAAGTGGAAAAAAATCCTCCACCTGCTTGGCCGAGGTTCTGGAAGCCAGCAGCTCGCAGAATGTTGCCAAAGTTTCACTGGAAGGAAAAGAAAAGAGAAGACCGAGTGCGCATTTCACCTACCGCCGAATGTCCACAAGAGGGAAGTGTCACTCCGTCGCAGAATCTGCGCCGACGCACTCGGCACCCTTCGAATTTATGGTGCCGGTGCGGGTGTTCTGGGTGCAAAAAGGCCGCCCAAGTGGTAGAAAAAAATCAGACTTCGTCTCTTAGGTCGAAATTAATGCCAAGTTTTGAAATGCGCTGGCAGGGGTGGACCAGGGCCGTTAGAAGTGCTTAGGCGAGGTCCTGGAAGCCTAACCCGGCGTGATCTTGTGCAAAAAGCCGCTGCTGAGCTCCAGCTGGAAGTGTAAAAAGAACCGGGCTGGATCAAAAAAAGAACCGGGCGGCCCGTTAAAATTGCTTAGCCGAGGTCCTGGAACCCTAACCCGGCGTGATCTTGTGCAAAAAGCCGCTGCTGAGCTCCAGCTGGAAGTGTAAAAAGAACCGGGCTGGTTCAAAAAAAGAACCGGGCGACCCGTTAGAAGTGCTTAGCCGAGGTCCTGGAAGCCTAACCCGGCGTGATCTTGTGCAAAAAGCCGCTGCTGAGCTCCAGCTGGAAGTGGAAAAAGAACCGGGCTGGATCAAAAAAGAACCGGGCTGGATCAAAAAAGAACCGGGCGGCCCGTTAAAAATTGCTTAGCCGAGGTCCTGGAAGCCTAACACGGCGTGATCTTGTGCAAAAAACCGCTCCCGAGCTCCAGCTGGAAGTGTAAAAAGAACCGGGCTGGATAAAAAAAGAACCGGGCTGGATCAAAAAAGAACCGGGCGACCCGTTAAAATTGCTTAGCCGAGGTCCTGGAAGCCTAACCCGGCGTGATCTTGTGCAAAAAGCCGCTGCTGAGCTCCAGCTGGAAGTGGAAAAAGAACCGGGCTGGATCAAAAAAGAACCGGGCTGGATCAAAAAAGAACCGGGCGGCCCGTTAAAATTGCTTAGCCCGAGGTCCTGGAAGCCTAACACGGCGTGATCTTGTGCAAAAAACCGCTCCCGAGCTCCAGCTGGAAGTGTAAAAAGAACCGGGCTGGATAAAAAAAGAACCGGGCTGGATCAAAAAAGAACCGGGCGACCCGTTAAAATTGCTTAGCCGAGGTCCTGGAAGCCTAACACGGCGTGATCTTGTGCAAAAAGCCGCTCCCGAGCTCCAGCTGGAAGTGTAAAAAGAACCGGGCTGGATAAAAAAAGAACCGGGCTGGATCAAAAAAGAACCGGGCGACCCGTTAAAATTGCTTAGCCGAGGTCCTGGAAGCCTAACCCGGCGTGATCTTGTGCAAATAGCCGCTGCCGAGCTCCAGCTGGAAGTGTGAAAAGAACCGGGCTGGATAAAAAAAAGAACCGGGCTGGATCAAAAAAGAACCGGGCGACCCGTTAAAATTGCTTAGCCGAGGTCCTGGAAGCCTAACACGGCGTGATCTTGTGCAAAAAACCGCTCCCGAGCTCCAGCTGGAAGTGTAAAAAGAACCGGGCTGGATAAAAAAAGAACCGGGCTGGATCAAAAAAGAACCGGGCGACCCGTTAAAATTGCTTAGCCGAGGTCCTGGAAGCCTAACCCGGCGTGATCTTGTGCAAAAAGCCGCTCCCGAGCTCCAGCTGGAAGTGTAAAAAGAACCGGGCTGGATAAAAAAAGAACCGGGCTGGATCAAAAAAGAACCGGGCGACCCGTTAAAATTGCTTAGCCGAGGTCCTGGAAGCCTAACACGGCGTGTTCTTGTGCAAAAAGCCGCTCCCAAGCTCCAGCTGGAGTGTAAAAAGAACCGGGCTGGATAAAAAAAAGAACCGGGCTGGATCAAAAAAGAACCGGGCGACCCGTTAAAATTGCTTAGCCGAGGTCCTGGAAGCCTAACACGGCGTGATCTTGTGCAAAAAGCCGCTCCCGAGCTCCAGCTGGAAGTGTAAAAAGAACCGGGCTGGATAAAAAAAGAACCGGGCTGGATAAAAAAAAGAACCGGGCGACCCGTTAAAATTGCTTAGCCGAGGTCCTGGAAGCCTAACACGGCGTGTTCTTGTGCAAAAAGCCGCTCCCGAGCTCCAGCTGGAAGTGTAAAAAGAACCAGGCTGGATAAAAAAAAGAACCGGGCTGGATCAAAAAAGAACCGGGCGACCCGTTAAAATTGCTTAGCCGAGGTCCTGGAAGCCTAACACGGCGTGATCTTGTGCAAAAAGCCGCTCCCGAGCTCCAGCTGGAAGTGTAAAAAGAACCGGGCTGGATAAAAAAAGAACCGGGCTGGATAAAAAAAAGAACCGGGCGACCCGTTAAAATTGCTTAGCCGAGGTCCTGGAAGCCTAACACGGCGTGTTCTTGTGCAAAAAGCCGCTCCCGAGCTCCAGCTGGAAGTGTAAAAAGAACCAGGCTGGATAAAAAAAAGAACCGGGCTGGATCAAAAAAGAACCGGGCGACCCGTTAAAATTGCTTAGCCGAGGTCCTGGAAGCCTAACACGGCGTGATCTTGTGCAAAAAGCCGCTCCCGAGCTCCAGCTGGAAGTGTAAAAAGAACCGGGCTGGATAAAAAAAGAACCGGGCTGGATAAAAAAAAGAACCGGGCGACCCGTTAAAATTGCTTAGCCGAGGTCCTGGAAGCCTAACACGGCGTGATCTTGTGCAAAAAGCCGCTCCCGAGCTCCAGCTGGAAGTGTAAAAAGAACCAGGCTGGATAAAAAAAAGAACCGGGCTGGATCAAAAAAGAACCGGGCGACCCGTTAAAATTGCTTAGCCCGAGGTCCTGGAAGCCTAACACGGCGTGTTCTTGTGCAAAAAGCCGCTCCCGAGCTCCAGCTGGAAAGTGTAAAAAGAACCAGGCTGGATAAAAAAAAGAACCGGGCTGGTTCAAAAAAGAACCGGGCAACCCGTTAAAATTGCTTAGCCGAGGTCCTGGAAGCCTAACACGGCGTGTTCTTGTGCAAAAAGCCGCTCCCGAGCTCCAGCTGGAAGTGTAAAAGAACCAGGCTGGATAAAAAAAAGAACCGGGCTGGATCAAAAAAGAACCGGGCGACCCGTTAAAATTGCTTAGCCGAGGTCCTGGAAGCCTAACACGGCGTGTTCTTGTGCAAAAAGCCGCTCCCGAGCTCCAGCTGGAAGTGTAAAAAGAACCAGGCTGGATAAAAAAAAGAACCGGGCTGGTTCAAAAAAGAACCGGGCAACCCGTTAAAATTGCTTAGCCGAGGTCCTGGAAGCCTAACACGGCGTGATCTTGTGCAAAAAGCCGCTCCCGAGCTCCAGCTGGAAGTGTAAAAAGACCGGGCTGGATAAAAAAAGAACCGGGCTGGATAAAAAAAAGAACCGGGCGACCCGTTAAAATTGCTTAGCCGAGTAGGTTCTCTGGAAGCCTAACACGGCGTGATCTTGTGCAAAAAGCCGCTCCCGAGCTCCAGCTGGAAGTGTAAAAAGAACCAGGCTGGATAAAAAAAAGAACCGGGCTGGATCAAAAAAGAACCGGGCGACCCGTTAAAATTGCTTAGCCGAGGTCCTGGAAGCCTAACACGGCGTGATCTTGTGCAAAAAGCCGCTCCCGAGCTCCAGCTGGAAGTGTAAAAAGAACCAGGCTGGATAAAAAAAAGAACCGGGCTGGATCAAAAAAGAACCGGGCGACCCGTTAAAATTGCTTAGCCGAGGTCCTGGAAGCCTAACACGGCGTGTTCTTGTGCAAAAAGCCGCTCCCGAGCTCCAGCTGGAAGTGTAAAAAGAACCAGGCTGGATAAAAAAAAGAACCGGGCTGGATCAAAAAAGAACCGGGCGACCCGTTAAAATTGCTTAGCCGAGGTCCTGGAAGCCTAACACGGCGTGTTCTTGTGCAAAAAGCCGCTCCCGAGCTCCAGCTGGAAGTGTAAAAAGAACCAGGCTGGATAAAAAAAAGAACCGGGCTGGATCAAAAAAGAACCGGGCGACCCGTTAAAATTGCTTAGCTGAGGTCCTGGAAGCCTAACACGGCGTGATCTTGTGCAAAAAGCCGCTCCCGAGCTCCAGCTGGAAGTGTAAAAAGAACCGGGCTGGATAAAAAAAAAGAACCGGGCTGGTTCAAAAAAGAACCGGGCAACCCGTTAAAATTGCTTAGCCGAGGTCCTGGAAGCCTAACCCGGCGTGATCTTGCCCGAAAGTCGGCCTCTATACTTCCATTTTAGGTACCAGGGGCTATTAGTGTACTTGGTCCCACTAGTCAGTGTACTCATCCAGTTACCCCCCGTTTTCCAAAACACCATCGGCACGTATAAGGGGGGGACTCTTGAGAGAGATGAGGTATATGGCAGCGCAACACCAATCCGCTCCGCGCTGGTTCCCATGTCGGCTACGGATGAATAAAACCAGCCTGTCCCCCCTGGAGCTCACGAGACACGGAATTTTTTCTAAGTGCCAACGGCTCTTCCGAGCAAACGTGTCCGCTCCGGCTGGTTCCCCCGTCGGCCTCGAATGACGAAAAATGCCGGTCTCCGCCCGGAGCTCATGACAAACGAAAAATTTTCTAAGTGCCAACGGCACTAGCGAGCGAATGTGTCCGCTCGGCGCTGGTTCCCGGGTCGAACCCGGAAGACGAAAAACGCCGCTCTCCGCCCGGAGCTCATGACAAACGAAAAATTTTCTAAGTGCCAACGGCACTAGCGAGCGAATGTGTCCGCTCGGCGCTGGTTCCCGGGTCGAACCCGGAAGACGAAAAACGCCGCTCTCCGCCCGGAGCTCATGACAAACGAAAAATTTTCTAAGTGCCAACGGCACTAGCGAGCGAATGTGTCCGCTCGGCGCTGGTTCCCGGGTCGAACCCGGAAGACGAAAAACGCCGCTCTCCGCCCGGAGCTCATGACAAACGAAACATTTTCTAAGTGCCAACGGCACTAGCGAGCGAATGTGTCCGCTCGGCGCTGGTTCCCGGGTCGAACCCGGAAGACGAAAAACGCCGCTCTCCGCCCGGAGCTCATGACAAACGAAAAATTTTCTAAGTGCCAACGGCACTTGCGAGCGAATGTGTCCGCTCGGCGCTGGTTCCCGGGTCGGACCCGGAAGACGAAAAACGCCGGTCTCCGCCCGGAGCTCATGACAAACGAAAAATTTTCTAAGTGCCAACGGCACTAGCGAGCGAATGTGTCCGCTCGGCGCTGGTTCCCGGGTCGGACCCGGAAGACGAAAAACGCCGGTCCTCGCCTGGAGGTCCCAGCAAAATCGGCGAAAAAACGACTAAGTGTCAACTTTCGAAAAAACGACTAAGTGCCCACGGCTCTGCGGGGCTTGTGAGTCCGCCCCGCGCCGGTTCGGTGGTCGGCCTCAAAAAGCAAAAAATCAGCCTCTCTCCCTGGAGCTCACCTCGAGGTACCAGGGGGTGAGGTACCCGGGCTAAGGTGCAGTACCTTTTTTGGTCTTCAGGTGCGCCAGAGTACAATGAAATGGTCCCAGTAGTCAGTGTACTCATCGACTTTCCCCCCGTTTTCCAAAGCACCTCGTTTACGAGTATGGAGGAGATGGTGCTGGTCTCCCCACGGCGTCGGACACGCCGTCCTCGACAGCACAAGGTCGGATAGAAGACCTGGAAAGCGCCGTGGCACGCGCTGGAGGTGGGCACTTTGGCGAAAAAACGACTAAGTGTCAACTTTCGAAAAAACGACTAAGTGTCAACTTTCGAAAAAACGGCTAAGTGTCAACTTTCGAAAAAACGACTAAGTGTCACCTCTCTGAAAAAATGGCAAAGTGTCGCCTCTCTGAAATTTTTCTAAGTGCCCACGGCTCTGCGGGCTCGTGCATCCGAGCCGCGCCGGTTCTGCAACCGGCCTAGAATGACGAAAAATAACGGTCTCCTCCTGGAGCTCACAGCCAATTGTGGCGAAAAAGTGGCAAAGTGCCCACGGCCCTGCCGAGCTTTGGCGTCCGCTCAGCGCCGGTGCCGCAGTCGGCCTCGAATGACGAAAAATGACGGTCTCCTCCTGGAGCTCACAGCCAACTTGGCAAAAAGTTTCTAAGTGCCCACGGCCCTGCCGAGCTTTGGCGTCCGCCCAGCGCCGGTTCCGCAGTCGGCCTCGAATGACGAAAAATAACGGTCTCCTCCTGGAGCTCACAGCCAACTTGGCAAAAAGTTTCTAAGTGCCCACGGCCCTGCCGAGCTTTGGCGTCCGCTCAGCGCCGGTGCCGCAGTCGGCCTCGAATGACGAAAAATGACGGTCTCCTCCTGGAGCTCACAGCCAACTTGGCAAAAAGTTTCTAAGTGCCCACGGCCCTGCCGAGCTTTGGCGTCCGCCCAGCGCCGGTTCCGCAGTCGGCCTCGAATGACGAAAAATAACGGTCTCCTCCTGGAGCTCACAGCCAACTTGGCAAAAAGTTTCTAAGTGCCCACGGCCCTGCCGAGCTTTGGCGTCCGCTCAGCGCCGGTGCCGCAGTCGGCCTCGAATGACGAAAAATGACGGTCTCCTCCTGGAGCTCACAGCCAACTTGGCAAAAAGTTTCTAAGTGCCCACGGCCCAGCCGAGCTTTGGCGTCCGCCCAGCGCCGGTTCCGCAGTCGGCCTCGAATGACGAAAAATAACGGTCTCCTCCTGGAGCTCACAGCCAACTTGGCAAAAAGTTTCTAAGTGCCCACGGCCCTGCCGAGCTTTGGCGTCCGCTCAGCGCCGGTGCCGCAGTCGGCCTCGAATGACGAAAAATGACGGTCTCCTCCTGGAGCTCACAGCCAACTTGGCAAAAAGTTTCTAAGTGCCCACGGCCCTGCCGAGCTTTGGCGTCCGCCCAGCGCCGGTTCCGCAGTCGGCCTCGAATGACGAAAAATAACGGTCTCCTCCTGGAGCTCACAGCCAACTTGGCAAAAAGTTTCTAAGTGCCCACGGCCCTGCCGAGCTTTGGCGTCCGCCCAGCGCCGGTTCCGCAGTCGGCCTCGAATGACGAAAAATAACGGTCTCCTCCTGGAGCTCACAGCCAACTTGGCAAAAAGTTTCTAAGTGCCCACGGCCCTGCCGAGCTTTGGCGTCCGCCCAGCGCCGGTTCCGCAGTCGGCCTCGAATGACGAAAAATAACGGTCTCCTCCTGGAGCTCACAGCCAACTTGGCAAAAAGTTTCTAAGTGCCCACGGCCCTGCCGAGCTTTGGCGTCCGCTCAGCGCCGGTTCCGCAGTCGGCCTCGAATGACGAAAAATGACGGTCTCCTCCTGGAGCTCACAGCCAACTTGGCAAAAAGTTTCTAAGTGCCCACGGCCCTGCCGAGCTTTGGCGTCCGCCCAGCGCCGGTTCCGCAGTCGGCCTCGAATGACGAAAAATAACGGTCTCCTCCTGGAGCTCACAGCCAACTTGGCAAAAAGTTTCTAAGTGCCCACGGCCCTGCCGAGCTTTGGCGTCCGCTCAGCGCCGGTGCCGCAGTCGGCCTCGAATGACGAAAAATGACGGTCTCCTCCTGGAGCTCACAGCCAACTTGGCAAAAAGTTTCTAAGTGCCCACGGCCCTGCCGAGCTTTGGCGTCCGCCCAGCGCCGGTTCCGCAGTCGGCCTCGAATGACGAAAAATAACGGTCTCCTCCTGGAGCTCACAGCCAACTTGGCAAAAAGTTTCTAAGTGCCCACGGCCCTGCCGAGCTTTGGCGTCCGCCCAGCGCCGGTTCCGCAGTCGGCCTCGAATGACGAAAAATAACGGTCTCCTCCTGGAGCTCACAGCCAACTTGGCAAAAAGTTTCTAAGTGCCCACGGCCCTGCCGAGCTTTGGCGTCCGCCCAGCGCCGGTTCCGCAGTCGGCCTCGAATGACGAAAAATAACGGTCTCCTCCTGGAGCTCACAGCCAACTTGGCAAAAAGTTTCTAAGTGCCCACGGCCCTGCCGAGCTTTGGCGTCCGCTCAGCGCCGGTTCCGCAGTCGGCCTCGAATGACGAAAAATGACGGTCTCCTCCTGGAGCTCACAGCCAACTTGGCAAAAAGTTTCTAAGTGCCCACGGCCCTGCCGAGCTTTGGCGTCCGCCCAGCGCCGGTTCCGCAGTCGGCCTCGAATGACGAAAAATAACGGTCTCCTCCTGGAGCTCACAGCCAACTTGGCAAAAAGTTTCTAAGTGCCCACGGCCCTGCCGAGCTTTGGCGTCCGCTCAGCGCCGGTGCCGCAGTCGGCCTCGAATGACGAAAAATGACGGTCTCCTCCTGGAGCTCACAGCCAACTTGGCAAAAAGTTTCTAAGTGCCCACGGCCCTGCCGAGCTTTGGCGTCCGCCCAGCGCCGGTTCCGCAGTCGGCCTCGAATGACGAAAAATAACGGTCTCCTCCTGGAGCTCACAGCCAACTTGGCAAAAAGTTTCTAAGTGCCCACGGCCCTGCCGAGCTTTGGCGTCCGCCCAGCGCCGGTTCCGCAGTCGGCCTCGAATGACGAAAAATAACGGTCTCCTCCTGGAGCTCACAGCCAACTTGGCAAAAAGTTTCTAAGTGCCCACGGCCCTGCCGAGCTTTGGCGTCCGCCCAGCGCCGGTTCCGCAGTCGGCCTCGAATGACGAAAAATAACGGTCTCCTCCTGGAGCTCACAGCCAACTTGGCAAAAAGTTTCTAAGTGCCCACGGCCCTGCCGAGCTTTGGCGTCCGCTCAGCGCCGGTTCCGCAGTCGGCCTCGAATGACGAAAAATGACGGTCTCCTCCTGGAGCTCACAGCCAACTTGGCAAAAAGTTTCTAAGTGCCCACGGCCCTGCCGAGCTTTGGCGTCCGCCCAGCGCCGGTTCCGCAGTCGGCCTCGAATGACGAAAAATAACGGTCTCCTCCTGGAGCTCACAGCCAACTTGGCAAAAAGTTTCTAAGTGCCCACGGCCCTGCCGAGCTTTGGCGTCCGCTCAGCGCCGGTGCCGCAGTCGGCCTCGAATGACGAAAAATGACGGTCTCCTCCTGGAGCTCACAGCCAACTTGGCAAAAAGTTTCTAAGTGCCCACGGCCCTGCCGAGCTTTGGCGTCCGCCCAGCGCCGGTTCCGCAGTCGGCCTCGAATGACGAAAAATAACGGTCTCCTCCTGGAGCTCACAGCCAACTTGGCAAAAAGTTTCTAAGTGCCCACGGCCCTGCCGAGCTTTGGCGTCCGCCCAGCGCCGGTTCCGCAGTCGGCCTCGAATGACGAAAAATAACGGTCTCCTCCTGGAGCTCACAGCCAACTTGGCAAAAAGTTTCTAAGTGCCCACGGCCCTGCCGAGCTTTGGCGTCCGCCCAGCGCCGGTTCCGCAGTCGGCCTCGAATGACGAAAAATAACGGTCTCCTCCTGGAGCTCACAGCCAACTTGGCAAAAAGTTTCTAAGTGCCCACGGCCCTGCCGAGCTTTGGCGTCCGCTCAGCGCCGGTTCCGCAGTCGGCCTCGAATGACGAAAAATGACGGTCTCCTCCTGGAGCTCACAGCCAACTTGGCAAAAAGTTTCTAAGTGCCCACGGCCCTGCCGAGCTTTGGCGTCCGCCCAGCGCCGGTTCCGCAGTCGGCCTCGAATGACGAAAAATAACGGTCTCCTCCTGGAGCTCACAGCCAACTTGGCAAAAAGTTTCTAAGTGCCCACGGCCCTGCCGAGCTTTGGCGTCCGCCCAGCGCCGGTTCCGCAGTCGGCCTCGAATGACGAAAAATAACGGTCTCCTCCTGGAGCTCACAGCCAACTTGGCAAAAAGTTTCTAAGTGTCACATCTGTGAAAAAACGACTAAGTGTCAACTTTCGAAAAAACGGCTAAGTGTCAACTTTCGAAAAAACGGCAAAGTGTCACATCTCTGAAAAAACGGCTAAGTGTCGACTTTCGAAAAAACGGCTAAGTGTCAACTTTCGAAAAAACGGCAAAGTGTCACATCTCTGAAAAAACGGCTAAGTGTCACATCTCTGAAAAAACGGCTAAGTGTCACATCTCTGAAAAAACGGCTAAGTGTCGCCTCTCTGAAAAAACGGCAAAGTGTCAACTTTCGAAAAAACGACAGAGTGTCGCCTCTCTGAAAAAACGACTAAGTGTCGACTCTGAGAAAATGGCAAAGTGCCCACGGCTCTGCGGGCTCGTGCATCCGACCCGCGCCGGTTCCCCAGCCGGCCTGATATAAGGCAAAACCAGCCTCTCCGCCTGGAGCTCAGAGCCAACTTGGCGAATATTTTCTAAGTGCCCACGGCTCTGCGTGGCTACGGCGTCTGCCCAGCGCCGGTTCCTGGGTCGAACCCCGAGGACGAGGAATGCCGGTCTCCGCCTGGAGGTCCCAGCTTAATCGGCGAAAATTTTCTAAGTGCCCACGGCTCTGCCGGGCTCGTGCATCCGACCCGCGCCGGTTCCCCAGCCGGCCTGAAATAAGGCAAAACCAGGCTCTCCCCCTGGAGCTCAGAGCCAATTGTGGCGAAAAAACGACTAAGTGTCAACTTTCGAAAAAACGACTAAGTGTCAACTTTCCAAAAAAACGGCTAAGTGTCGACTTTCGAAAAAACGGCTAAGTGTCAACTTTCGAAAAAACGACTAAGTGTCGCCTCTGAAAAAACGACTAAGTGTCGCCTCTCTGAAAAAACGACTAAGTGCCCACGGCTCTGCGGGGCTTGTGAGTCCGCCCCGCGCCGGTTCGGCGGTCGGCCTCAAAAAGCGAAAAATCAGCCTCTCTCCCTGGAGCTCACCAAAAATTTGTCGAAATTTTTCTAAGTTCTCCTCGAGGTACCAGGGGGTGAGGTACCCGGGCTAAGGTGCAGTACCTTTTTTGGTCTTCAGGTGCGCCAGAGTACAATGAAATGGTCCCAGTAGTCAGTGTACTCATCGACTTTCCCCCCGTTTTCCAAAGCACCCCGTTTACGAGTATGGAGGAGATGGTGCTGGTCTCCCCACGGCGTCGGACACGCCGTCCTCGACAGCACAAGGTCGGATAGAAGACCTGAAAAGCGCCGTGGCACGCGCTGGAGGTGTCACTGTGGCGAAAAAGTGACTAAGTGTCAACTTTCGAAAAAACGGCTAAGTGTCAACTTTCGAAAAAACGGCTAAGTGTCAACTTTCGAAAAAACTGCTAAGTGTCAACTTTCGAAAAAACGACTAAGTGTCGCCTCTCTGAAAAAACGGCAAAGTGTCAACTTTCGAAAAAACGACTAAGTGTCAACTTTCGAAAAAACGACTAAGTGTCACCTCTCTGAAAAAATGGCAAAGTGTCAACTGCGAATGTGGTGGTGCATGGAAGGAAGTGGAGGACGGCCGCCTCCTTAAACACAGGCCGGAGAGGAGCGTCAGGGCCAGGCTCCTCAAACATGGACCGAGTGTCGCCCTTAACACAGACCAAGGGGAGGACGGCCGCCTCCTTAAACACAGGCCGGAGAGGAGCGTCAGGGCCAGGCTCCTCAAACATGGACCGAGTGTCGCCCTTAACACAGACCAAGGGGAGGACGGCCGCCTCCTTAAACACAGGCCGGAGAGGAGCGTCAGGGCCAGGCTCCTCAAACATGGACCGAGTGTCGCCCTTAACACGGACCAAGGGGAGGACGGCCGCCTCCTTAAACACAGGCCGGAGAGGAGCGTCAGGGCCAGGCTCCTCAAACATGGACCGAGTGTCGCCCTTAACACGGACCAAGGGGAGGACGGCCGCCTCCTTAAACACAGGCCGGAGAGGAGCGTCAGGGCCAGGCTCCTCAAACATGGACCGAGTGTCGCCCTTAACACAGACCAAGGGGAGGACGGCCGCCTCCTTAAACACAGGCCGGAGAGGAGCGTCAGGGCCAGGCTCCTCAAACATGGACCGAGTGTCGCCCTTAACACGGACCAAGGGGAGGACGGCCGCCTCCTTAAACACAGGCCGGAGAGGAGCGTCAGGGCCAGGCTCCTCAAACATGGACCGAGTGTCGCCCTTAACACGGACCAAGGGGAGGACGGCCGCCTCCTTAAACACAGGCCGGAGAGGAGCGTCAGGGCCAGGCTCCTCAAACATGGACAGAGTGTCGCCCTTAACACAGACCAAGCGGAGGACGGCCGCCTCCCTAAATACAGGCCGAACCGGAGCGCGAGTGTCGCTCCTTAAACACGGACCGAGTGGAGGACGGCCGCCTCCTTAAACACAGGCCGAACAAAATGACACAAAGTGTCAACTGCGAATGTTGTCCATCCAAGGAAGGAGCGTGATGCCCGGCCGGCTCCTTAAACACAGGCCGAGAGTCGCCCCGGACGGTCCGCCTCGCGGCGCCCGTCTGCTCGGATAAAATGACACAAAGTGTCAACTACGAATGTTGTCCATCCAAGGAGGGAGCGTGATGCCCGGCCGGCTCCGAAAACACAGGCCGAGAGTCGCCCCGGACGGTCCGCCTCGCGGCGCCCGTCTGCTCGGATAAAATGACACAAAGTGTCAACTGCGAATGTTGTCCATCCAAGGAAGGAGCGTGATGCCCGGCCGGCTCCTTAAACACAGGCCGAGAGTCGCCCCGGACGGTCCGCCTCGCGGCGCCCGCCCGCTCGGATAAAATGACACAAAGTGTCAACTACGAATGTTGTCCATCCAAGGAAGGAGCGTGATGCCCGGCCGGCTCCTTAAACACAGGCCGAGAGTCGCCCCGGACGGTCGCCTCGCGGCGCCCGTCTGCTCGGATAAAATGACACAAAGTGTCAACTACGAATGTTGTCCATCCAAGGAGGGAGCGTGATGCCCGGCCGGCTCCGAAAACACAGGCCGAGAGTCGCCCCGGACGGTCCGCCTCGCGGCGCCCGTCTGCTCGGATAAAATGACACAAAGTGTCAACTGCGAATGTTGTCCATCCAAGGAAGGAGCGTGATGCCCGGCCGGCTCCTTAAACACAGGCCGAGAGTCGCCCCGGACGGTCCGCCTCGCGGCGCCCGCCCGCTCGGATAAAATGACACAAAGTGTCAACTACGAATGTTGTCCATCCAAGGAAGGAGCGTGATGCCCGGCCGGCTCCTTAAACACAGGCCGAGAGTCGCCCCGGACGGTCGCCTCGCGGCGCCCGTCTGCTCGGATAAAATGACACAAAGTGTCAACTACGAATGTTGTCCATCCAAGGAGGGAGCGTGATGCCCGGCCGGCTCCGAAAACACAGGCCGAGAGTCGCCCCGGACGGTCCGCCTCGCGGCGCCCGTCTGCTCGGATAAAATGACACAAAGTGTCAACTACGAATGTTGTCCATCCAAGGAGGGAGCGTGAGGCCCGGCCGGCTCCGAAAACACAGGCCGAGAGTCGCCCCGGACGGTCCGCCTCTCGAGGCGCCCGCCCGCTCGGATAAAATGACACAAAGTGTCAACTACGAATGTTGTCCATCCAAGGAGGGAGCGTGATGCCCGGCCGGCTCCGAAAACACAGGCCGAGATTCGACCCCGGACGGGCCGTCTTCTCCCGGCGCCCGCCCGCGTACGCCCCCCATCCCCGGTCGCCCGTCTGCTCCCGGCGGGCCTCCGAGTACCCCCTCACCCAACTGACCGACTGGCACTCATGACCCGCCTTGGTAGGGCCTCCATCGGCCTCGGCTCGTCCGACGTCGGGTGGACGGTTCCTACCCACTGCGGGTCGCACTCTAGCGCCCCGGCCGCCGCGTGAGCGTGCGCTCCCCGCGCCGCCCCGCAGGCCCCGGCGCGACCGTACTGCGGCGAGACCGAGACGACCCGGTTTGGCATCCATCCCACCTAGCCACGATCCACGGAGGCCGAGCGAGCGGCTGAGTGTCGGGCGCCGCGCGTGCGAGCGTCCGCCGGCCGCGCCGGTCCTTCCGCGAATGTCGTTTCTCAAACCCTCCGGCTTGATAGCGGCGGCACCACGGGAAGCCGTCCACACACACACCGTCCGACCTCTATCCGAAAAGCCTTCCCGACCAACCGCGGTCGCGGGGGCGTCTGTCGCTCCGCATCGGGGGGGCGTATGGCTTCCGCGCTACGCGCTGCGGGCTCGGGGG
>NW_028232381.1:0-10000 GCF_054491065.1 Syngnathus leptorhynchus | reverse complement strand
TCACCGAGGCACCCGCCTCCGGCGGGTGCCGAGTTCACCGGCCCCGAGCACCAGCGGTCAGCCACGGAGGGTGCTGGATCATCCATACTTCCATAGCTCCAGAGCTCCATAGCCCCGGAGCTCCATAGCCCCGGAGCTCCATAGCCCCGGAGCTCCAGAGCTCCATAGCCCCGGAGCTCCATAGCCCCGGAGCTCCATAGCCCCGGAGCTCCATAGCCCCGGAGCTCCATAGCCCCAGAGCTCCATACTTCCATAGCCCCAGAGCTCCATAGCTCCATACTTCCATAGCTCCAGCCGCGGAGGGTGCTGGCTGGTGGCTCCATAGCTCCATACTTCCATACTTGCAGCCACGGAGTTGGCTAAAATTGCACTAAGTGCGAAAGCCCATTCATTTACAACGGCGTGTCCGCCAGGCGGCGACATTTCCCCGTTACCGGTGGCTGCGCGGCGGGTGAGTGACAGAGCTTATCCGAGCGGCTGGAACTCTGCGCCGGCGTGGTCGAGCGTGAGGCCCCGGCCCTTTGGCTGCCTGGTACCTAAAACACTTCCATTGATCCAGCCACGGAGGGTGCTGGCTGGTGGCTCCATAGCTCCATAGCTCCATACCTCCAGAGCTCCAGAGCTCCATAGCACCAGAGCTCCATAGCTCCATAGCACCAGAGCTCCATAGCTCCATAGCACCAGAGCTCCATAGCTCCATAGCACCAGAGCTCCATAGCTCCATAGCACCAGAGCTCCATAGCTCCATAGCACCAGAGCTCCATAGCTCCATAGCACCAGAGCTCCATAGCTCCATAGCTCCAGCCTGGGTGGCTGGTGGCTCCATAGCTCCATACTTCCATAGCTCCAGTCAGAGAGTGTGCTAAAATTGCACTAAGTGCGAAAGCCCATTCATTTACAACGGCGTGTCCACAAGGCGGCGACATTTCCCCGTTACCGGTGGCTGCGCGGCGGGTGAGTGACAGAGCTTATCCGAGCGGCTGGAACTCTGCGCCGGCGTGGTCGAGCGTGAGGCCTCGGCCCTTTGGCTGCCTGGTACCTAAAACACTTCCATTGATCCAGCCACGGAGGGTGCTGGCTGGTGGCTCCATAGCTCCATAGCTCCATACCTCCAGAGCTCCAGAGCTCCATAGCACCAGAGCTCCATAGCTCCATAGCACCAGAGCTCCATAGCACCAGAGCTCCATAGCACCAGAGCTCCATAGCTCCATAGCACCAGAGCTCCATAGCTCCATAGCACCAGAGCTCCATAGCTCCATAGCACCAGAGCTCCATAGCTCCATAGCTCCATAGCACCAGAGCTCCATAGCTCCATAGCACCAGAGCTCCATAGCTCCATAGCACCAGAGCTCCATAGCTCCATAGCACCAGAGCTCCATAGCTCCATAGCACCAGAGCTCCATAGCTCCATAGCACCAGAGCTCCATAGCTCCATAGCACCAGAGCTCCATAGCTCCATAGCACCAGAGCTCCATAGCTCCATAGCACCAGAGCTCCATAGCTCCATAGCACCAGAGCTCCATAGCTCCATAGCTCCAGGGCTCCATAGCTCCAGGGCTCCATAGCTCCATAGCTCCAGGGCTCCATAGCTCCAGGGCTCCAGGGCTCCATAGCTCCATACCTCCAGAGCTCCATAGCTCCATACTTCCAGAGCTCCATAGCTCCATAGCTCCATACTTCCATAGCTCCAGCCGCGGAGGGTGCTGGCTGGTGGCTCCATAGCTCCATACTTCCATACTTGCAGCCACGGAGTTGGCTAAAATTGCACTAAGTGCGAAAGCCCATTCATTTACAACGGCGTGTCCGCCAGGCGGCGACATTTCCCCGTTACCGGTGGCTGCGCGGCGGGTGAGTGACAGAGCTTATCCGAGCGGCTGGAACTCTGCGCCGGCGTGGTCGAGCGTGAGGCCCCGGCCCTTTGGCTGCCTGGTACCTAAAACACTTCCATTGATCCAGCCACGGAGGGTGCTGGCTGGTGGCTCCATAGCTCCATAGCTCCATAGCACCAGAGCTCCATAGCTCCATAGCACCAGAGCTCCATAGCTCCATAGCACCAGAGCTCCATAGCTCCATAGCACCAGAGCTCCAGAGCTCCATAGCACCAGAGCTCCAGAGCTCCATAGCACCAGAGCTCCATAGCTCCATAGCACCAGAGCTCCAGAGCTCCATAGCACCAGAGCTCCATAGCTCCATAGCACCAGAGCTCCATAGCTCCATAGCACCAGAGCTCCATAGCTCCATAGCACCAGAGCTCCATAGCTCCATAGCACCAGAGCTCCATAGCTCCATAGCTCCAGGGCTCCATAGCTCCAGGGCTCCATAGCTCCATAGCTCCAGGGCTCCATAGCTCCAGGGCTCCAGGGCTCCATAGCTCCAGGGCTCCAGGGCTCCATAGCTCCATACCTCCAGAGCTCCATAGCTCCATACTTCCAGAGCTCCATAGCTCCATAGCGCCATACTTCCATAGCTCCATAGCTCCATACTTCCATAGCACCAGAGCTCCATAGCTCCAGAGCTCCATAGCTCCAGCCTGGGTGGCTGGTGGCTCCATAGCTCCATACTTCCATAGCTCCAGTCAGAGAGTTGGCGAAAATTGCACTAAGTGCGAAAGCCCATTCATTTACAACGGCGTGTCCACAAGGCGGCGACATTTCCCCGTTACCGGTGGCTGCGCGGCGGGTGAGTGACAGAGCTTATCCGAGCGGCTGGAACTCTGCGCCGGCGTGGTCGAGCGTGAGGCCTCGGCCCTTTGGCTGCCTGGTACCTAAAACACTTCCATTGATCCAGCCACGGAGGGTGCTGGCTGGTGGCTCCATAGCTCCATAGCTCCATAGCTCCATAGCTCCATAGCTCCATACTTCCATAGCTCCATACTTCCATAGCTCCAGACTTCCATAGCTCCATAGCTCCATAGCTCCATAGCTCCATACTTCCAGAGCGCCATAGCTCCATAGCACCAGAGCTCCAGAGCTCCATAGCTCCATAGCTCCATAGCCCCAGAGCTCCATAGCTCCATAGCTCCATAGCTCCAGAGCTCCATACTTCCATAGCTCCAGAGCTCCAGCCTGTCTGGTGGCTCCATAGCTCCATAGCTCCATACTTGCAGCCACGGAGCTGGCGAAAATTGCACTAAGTGCGAAAGCCCATTCATTTACAACGGCGTGTCCACAAGGCGGCGACATTTCCCCGTTACCGGTGGCTGCTTAGCGGGAGAGTGACAGAGCTTATCCGAGCGGCTGGAACTCTGGGCCGGCCTGGTCGAGCGGCTGGCCTCGGTAGTTGAGGTACCAGGGGCGGGCTGGGGAGCTCCAGGCGGGGCTTGTGAGAGAGTGTAGCCGAGCGGCTGGAACTCTGGGCCGGCGTGGTTGAGCAGCATGCCCGCGGAGGTGGCTCTTCCATAGGCACGGAGGGTGCTGGAGCTCCACACTTCCCTAGGCACGGAGGGTGCTGGAGCTCCACACTTCCATAGCTCCAGGCACGGAGGGTGCTGGAGCTCCACACTTCCATAGGCACGGAGGGTGCTGGAGCTCCATACTTCCATAGCTCCAGGCACGGAGGGTGCTGGAGCGCCACACTTCCATAGGCAGGGAGGGTGCTGGAGCTCCACACTTCCATAGGCACGGAGGGTGCTGGAGCTCCACACTTCCATAGGCAGGGAGGGTGCTGGAGCTCCACACTTCCATAGGCAGGGAGGGTGCTGGAGCTCCACACTTCCATAGGCAGGGAGGGTGCTGGAGCTCCACACTTCCATAGGCAGGGAGGGTGCTGGAGCTCCACACTTCCATAGGCAGGGAGGGTGCTGGAGCTCCACACTTCCATAGGCAGGGAGGGTGCTGGAGCTCCACACTTCCATAGGCAGGGAGGGTGCTGGAGCTCCACACTTCCATAGGCAGGGAGGGTGCTGGAGCTCCACACTTCCATAGGCAGGGAGGGTGCTGGAGCTCCACACTTCCATAGGCAGGGAGGGTGCTGGAGCTCCACACTTCCATAGGCAGGGAGGGTGCTGGAGCTCCACACTTCCATAGGCAGGGAGGGTGCTGGAGCTCCACACTTCCATAGGCAGGGAGGGTGCTGGAGCTCCACACTTCCATAGGCAGGGAGGGTGCTGGAGCTCCACACTTCCATAGGCAGGGAGGGTGCTGGAGCTCCACACTTCCATAGGCAGGGAGGGTGCTGGAGCTCCACACTTCCATAGGCAGGGAGGGTGCTGGAGCTCCACACTTCCATAGGCAGGGAGGGTGCTGGAGCTCCACACTTCCATAGGCAGGGAGGGTGCTGGAGCTCCACACTTCCATAGGCAGGGAGGGTGCTGGAGCTCCACACTTCCATAGGCAGGGAGGGTGCTGGAGCTCCACACTTCCATAGGCAGGGAGGGTGCTGGAGCTCCACACTTCCATAGGCAGGGAGGGTGCTGGAGCTCCACACTTCCATAGGCAGGGAGGGTGCTGGAGCTCCACACTTCCATAGGCAGGGAGGGTGCTGGAGCTCCACACTTCCATAGGCAGGGAGGGTGCTGGAGCTCCACACTTCCATAGGCAGGGAGGGTGCTGGAGCTCCACACTTCCATAGGCAGGGAGGGTGCTGGAGCTCCACACTTCCATAGGCAGGGAGGGTGCTGGAGCTCCACACTTCCATAGGCAGGGAGGGTGCTGGAGCTCCACACTTCCATAGGCAGGGAGGGTGCTGGAGCTCCACACTTCCATAGGCAGGGAGGGTGCTGGAGCTCCACACTTCCATAGGCAGGGAGGGTGCTGGAGCTCCACACTTCCATAGGCAGGGAGGGTGCTGGAGCTCCACACTTCCATAGGCAGGGAGGGTGCTGGAGCTCCACACTTCCATAGGCAGGGAGGGTGCTGGAGCTCCACACTTCCATAGGCAGGGAGGGTGCTGGAGCTCCACACTTCCATAGGCAGGGAGGGTGCTGGAGCTCCACACTTCCATAGGCAGGGAGGGTGCTGGAGCTCCACACTTCCATAGGCAGGGAGGGTGCTGGAGCTCCACACTTCCATAGGCAGGGAGGGTGCTGGAGCTCCACACTTCCATAGGCAGGGAGGGTGCTGGAGCTCCACACTTCCATAGGCAGGGAGGGTGCTGGAGCTCCACACTTCCATAGGCAGGGAGGGTGCTGGAGCTCCACACTTCCATAGGCAGGGAGGGTGCTGGAGCTCCACACTTCCATAGGCAGGGAGGGTGCTGGAGCTCCACACTTCCATAGGCAGGGAGGGTGCTGGAGCTCCACACTTCCATAGGCAGGGAGGGTGCTGGAGCTCCACACTTCCATAGGCAGGGAGGGTGCTGGAGCTCCACACTTCCATAGGCAGGGAGGGTGCTGGAGCTCCACACTTCCATAGGCAGGGAGGGTGCTGGAGCTCCACACTTCCATAGGCAGGGAGGGTGCTGGAGCTCCACACTTCCATAGGCAGGGAGGGTGCTGGAGCTCCACACTTCCATAGGCAGGGAGGGTGCTGGAGCTCCACACTTCCATAGGCAGGGAGGGTGCTGGAGCTCCACACTTCCATAGGCAGGGAGGGTGCTGGAGCTCCACACTTCCATAGGCAGGGAGGGTGCTGGAGCTCCACACTTCCATAGGCAGGGAGGGTGCTGGAGCTCCACACTTCCATAGGCAGGGAGGGTGCTGGAGCTCCACACTTCCATAGGCAGGGAGGGTGCTGGCACATCCACACTTCCAGCCACGGAGCATGCTGGCACTTCCACCTTGCTTGCTAAGTCGGCGTGATCTTGCCCAAAAAGTCCCTCCTCACCTCCAGCTGGAAGTGGAAAAAAATCCTCCACCTGCTTGGCCGAGGTTCTGGAAGCCAGCAGCTCGCAGAATGTTGCCAAAGTTTCACTGGAAGGAAAAGAAAAGAGAAGACCGAGTGCGCATTTCACCTACCGCCGAATGTCCACAAGAGGGAAGTGTCACTCCGTCGCAGAATCTGCGCCGACGCACTCGGCACCCTTCGAATTTATGGTGCCGGTGCGGGTGTTCTGGGTGCAAAAAGGCCGCCCAAGTGGTAGAAAAAAATCAGACTTCGTCTCTTAGGTCGAAATTAATGCCAAGTTTTGAAATGCGCTGGCAGGGGTGGACCAGGGCCCGTTAGAAGTGCTTAGGCGAGGTCCTGGAAGCCTAACCCGGCGTGATCTTGTGCAAAAAGCCGCTGCTGAGCTCCAGCTGGAAGTGTAAAAAGAACCGGGCTGGATCAAAAAAAGAACCGGGCGGCCCGTTAAAATTGCTTAGCCGAGGTCCTGGAACCCTAACCCGGCGTGATCTTGTGCAAAAAGCCGCTGCTGAGCTCCAGCTGGAAGTGTAAAAAGAACCGGGCTGGTTCAAAAAAAGAACCGGGCGACCCGTTAGAAGTGCTTAGCCGAGGTCCTGGAAGCCTAACCCGGCGTGATCTTGTGCAAAAAGCCGCTGCTGAGCTCCAGCTGGAAGTGGAAAAAGAACCGGGCTGGATCAAAAAAGAACCGGGCTGGATCAAAAAAGAACCGGGCGGCCCGTTAAAATTGCTTAGCCGAGGTCCTGGAAGCCTAACACGGCGTGATCTTGTGCAAAAAACCGCTCCCGAGCTCCAGCTGGAAGTGTAAAAAGAACCGGGCTGGATAAAAAAAGAACCGGGCTGGATCAAAAAAGAACCGGGCGACCCGTTAAAATTGCTTAGCCGAGGTCCTGGAAGCCTAACCCGGCGTGATCTTGTGCAAAAAGCCGCTGCTGAGCTCCAGCTGGAAGTGGAAAAAGAACCGGGCTGGATCAAAAAAGAACCGGGCTGGATCAAAAAAGAACCGGGCGGCCCGTTAAAATTGCTTAGCCGAGGTCCTGGAAGCCTAACACGGCGTGATCTTGTGCAAAAAACCGCTCCCGAGCTCCAGCTGGAAGTGTAAAAAGAACCGGGCTGGATAAAAAAAGAACCGGGCTGGATCAAAAAAGAACCGGGCGACCCGTTAAAATTGCTTAGCCGAGGTCCTGGAAGCCTAACACGGCGTGATCTTGTGCAAAAAGCCGCTCCCGAGCTCCAGCTGGAAGTGTAAAAAGAACCGGGCTGGATAAAAAAAGAACCGGGCTGGATCAAAAAAGAACCGGGCGACCCGTTAAAATTGCTTAGCCGAGGTCCTGGAAGCCTAACCCGGCGTGATCTTGTGCAAATAGCCGCTGCCGAGCTCCAGCTGGAAGTGTGAAAAGAACCGGGCTGGATAAAAAAAAGAACCGGGCTGGATCAAAAAAGAACCGGGCGACCCGTTAAAATTGCTTAGCCGAGGTCCTGGAAGCCTAACACGGCGTGATCTTGTGCAAAAAACCGCTCCCGAGCTCCAGCTGGAAGTGTAAAAAGAACCGGGCTGGATAAAAAAAGAACCGGGCTGGATCAAAAAAGAACCGGGCGACCCGTTAAAATTGCTTAGCCGAGGTCCTGGAAGCCTAACCCGGCGTGATCTTGTGCAAAAAGCCGCTCCCGAGCTCCAGCTGGAAGTGTAAAAAGAACCGGGCTGGATAAAAAAAGAACCGGGCTGGATCAAAAAAGAACCGGGCGACCCGTTAAAATTGCTTAGCCGAGGTCCTGGAAGCCTAACACGGCGTGTTCTTGTGCAAAAAGCCGCTCCCAAGCTCCAGCTGGAAGTGTAAAAAGAACCGGGCTGGATAAAAAAAAGAACCGGGCTGGATCAAAAAAGAACCGGGCGACCCGTTAAAATTGCTTAGCCGAGGTCCTGGAAGCCTAACACGGCGTGATCTTGTGCAAAAAGCCGCTCCCGAGCTCCAGCTGGAAGTGTAAAAAGAACCGGGCTGGATAAAAAAAGAACCGGGCTGGATAAAAAAAAGAACCGGGCGACCCGTTAAAATTGCTTAGCCGAGGTCCTGGAAGCCTAACACGGCGTGTTCTTGTGCAAAAAGCCGCTCCCGAGCTCCAGCTGGAAGTGTAAAAAGAACCAGGCTGGATAAAAAAAAGAACCGGGCTGGATCAAAAAAGAACCGGGCGACCCGTTAAAATTGCTTAGCCGAGGTCCTGGAAGCCTAACACGGCGTGATCTTGTGCAAAAAGCCGCTCCCGAGCTCCAGCTGGAAGTGTAAAAAGAACCGGGCTGGATAAAAAAAGAACCGGGCTGGATAAAAAAAAGAACCGGGCGACCCGTTAAAATTGCTTAGCCGAGGTCCTGGAAGCCTAACACGGCGTGTTCTTGTGCAAAAAGCCGCTCCCGAGCTCCAGCTGGAAGTGTAAAAAGAACCAGGCTGGATAAAAAAAAGAACCGGGCTGGATCAAAAAAGAACCGGGCGACCCGTTAAAATTGCTTAGCCGAGGTCCTGGAAGCCTAACACGGCGTGATCTTGTGCAAAAAGCCGCTCCCGAGCTCCAGCTGGAAGTGTAAAAAGAACCGGGCTGGATAAAAAAAGAACCGGGCTGGATAAAAAAAAGAACCGGGCGACCCGTTAAAATTGCTTAGCCGAGGTCCTGGAAGCCTAACACGGCGTGATCTTGTGCAAAAAGCCGCTCCCGAGCTCCAGCTGGAAGTGTAAAAAGAACCAGGCTGGATAAAAAAAAGAACCGGGCTGGATCAAAAAAGAACCGGGCGACCCGTTAAAATTGCTTAGCCGAGGTCCTGGAAGCCTAACACGGCGTGTTCTTGTGCAAAAAGCCGCTCCCGAGCTCCAGCTGGAAGTGTAAAAAGAACCAGGCTGGATAAAAAAAAGAACCGGGCTGGTTCAAAAAAGAACCGGGCAACCCGTTAAAATTGCTTAGCCGAGGTCCTGGAAGCCTAACACGGCGTGTTCTTGTGCAAAAAGCCGCTCCCGAGCTCCAGCTGGAAGTGTAAAAAGAACCAGGCTGGATAAAAAAAAGAACCGGGCTGGATCAAAAAAGAACCGGGCGACCCGTTAAAATTGCTTAGCCGAGGTCCTGGAAGCCTAACACGGCGTGTTCTTGTGCAAAAAGCCGCTCCCGAGCTCCAGCTGGAAGTGTAAAAAGAACCAGGCTGGATAAAAAAAAGAACCGGGCTGGTTCAAAAAAGAACCGGGCAACCCGTTAAAATTGCTTAGCCGAGGTCCTGGAAGCCTAACACGGCGTGATCTTGTGCAAAAAGCCGCTCCCGAGCTCCAGCTGGAAGTGTAAAAAGAACCGGGCTGGATAAAAAAAGAACCGGGCTGGATAAAAAAAAAGAACCGGGCGACCCGTTAAAATTGCTTAGCCGAGGTCCTGGAAGCCTAACACGGCGTGATCTTGTGCAAAAAGCCGCTCCCGAGCTCCAGCTGGAAGTGTAAAAAGAACCAGGCTGGATAAAAAAAAGAACCGGGCTGGATCAAAAAAGAACCGGGCGACCCGTTAAAATTGCTTAGCCGAGGTCCTGGAAGCCTAACACGGCGTGATCTTGTGCAAAAAGCCGCTCCCGAGCTCCAGCTGGAAGTGTAAAAAGAACCAGGCTGGATAAAAAAAAGAACCGGGCTGGATCAAAAAAGAACCGGGCGACCCGTTAAAATTGCTTAGCCGAGGTCCTGGAAGCCTAACACGGCGTGTTCTTGTGCAAAAAGCCGCTCCCGAGCTCCAGCTGGAAGTGTAAAAAGAACCAGGCTGGATAAAAAAAAGAACCGGGCTGGATCAAAAAAGAACCGGGCGACCCGTTAAAATTGCTTAGCCGAGGTCCTGGAAGCCTAACACGGCGTGTTCTTGTGCAAAAAGCCGCTCCCGAGCTCCAGCTGGAAGTGTAAAAAGAACCAGGCTGGATAAAAAAAAGAACCGGGCTGGATCAAAAAAGAACCGGGCGACCCGTTAAAATTGCTTAGCTGAGGTCCTGGAAGCCTAACACGGCGTGATCTTGTGCAAAAAGCCGCTCCCGAGCTCCAGCTGGAAGTGTAAAAAGAACCGGGCTGGATAAAAAAAAAGAACCGGGCTGGTTCAAAAAAGAACCGGGCAACCCGTTAAAATTGCTTAGCCGAGGTCCTGGAAGCCTAACCCGGCGTGATCTTGCCCGAAAGTCGGCCTCTATACTTCCATTTTAGGTACCAGGGGCTATTAGTGTA
>NW_028232380.1:25000-40000 GCF_054491065.1 Syngnathus leptorhynchus | reverse complement strand
TCGAGCGCCGCTACTCAGCAAGTAAACGAGAGGGAGCTGCGCCCGGCCTCGTAAGACGCCTCTTCTCCGGTGCGAGCGCCCCGACGCCGCTGGCCGCCGCCGCCGCCTTGCCGCTATCCCGCCGCGCGTTTGGGGAGGGAGGGCGACCCGTAGGACGGCCCGCCGACTACACGACCGTTTGGCAGAGCGAGTGCAAGGTTAGGCGAGCTGGGCGGTAACTCGGGTTAGTCTGGGGAGACTCGCGGTGGACAGGGTGGCGCGAATCCGGCCGGGCGGCCCCATCGATTAAGCATTGGTAGGGAGCCGAGGATGAGCCGTGCGAAGTGGCCTCGGAGGCGGTCCGTGGGGGACGACGGGGGGGGACGGGCGTCGGCCCTCCGGCCCGAGCAGAGAACGTTCGGTCACCCAAGCGGGAATCTGCGCCCCGGCCCGAGTCGGACTCGGTCGGTGCGGCCCGCTGAGGCCCTCAACTATTCCCGTACGCGGGGGGTCGGGAGCTGCGGCGCTGCGCCGGCGACTTACCCGCGCGAGGCACGCACTGCGTGCGGCCAGGATGCGGAGTTGGATCGGCGCTGGTTGGGAACCCTCGGGGAACGAAGGCGGACGGCGGCCAGCCGGCGCCGACGAACCCGTCGGGGAGGGGGCTGGTGGCAGGCGCGATCGGCACTATTGCTGACTGCCGGGAGGGAAGCTGCGCCCCGGCCGAGTCAGACTCAGCCGTTGCGGCCCCCCCGAGCCCGCAGCGCGTAGCGCGGAAGCCATACGCCCCCCCGATGCGGAGCGACAGACGCCCCCGCGACCGCGGTTGGTCGGGAAGGCTTTTCGGATAGAGGTCGGACGGTGTGTGTGGACGGCTTCCCGTGGTGCCGCCGCTATCAAGCCGGAGGGTTTGAGAAACGACATTCGCGGAAGGACCGGCGCGGCCGGCGGACGCTCGCACGCGCGGCGCCCGACACTCAGCCGCTCGCTCGGCCTCCGTGGATCGTGGCTAGGTGGGATGGATGCCAAACCGGGTCGTCTCGGTCTCGCCGCAGTACGGTCGCGCCGGGGCCTGCGGGGCGGCGCGGGGAGCGCACGCTCACGCGGCGGCCGGGGCGCTAGAGTGCGACCCGCAGTGGGTAGGAACCGTCCACCCGACGTCGGACGAGCCGAGGCCGATGGGGGCCCTACCAAGGCGGGTCATGAGTGCCAGTCGGTCAGTTGGGTGAGGGGGTACTCGGAGGCCCGCCGGGAGCAGACGGGCGACCGGGGATGGGGGGCGTACGCGGGCGGGCGCCGGGAGAAGACGGCCCGTCCGGGGTCGAATCTCGGCCTGTGTTTTCGGAGCCGGCCGGGCATCACGCTCCCTCCTTGGATGGACAACATTCGTAGTTGACACTTTGTGTCATTTTATCCGAGCGGGCGGGCGCCTCGAGAGGCGGACCGTCCGGGGCGACTCTCGGCCTGTGTTTTCGGAGCCGGCCGGGCCTCACGCTCCCTCCTTGGATGGACAACATTCGTAGTTGACACTTTGTGTCATTTTATCCGAGCAGACGGGCGCCGCGAGGCGGACCGTCCGGGGCGACTCTCGGCCTGTGTTTTCGGAGCCGGCCGGGCATCACGCTCCCTCCTTGGATGGACAACATTCGTAGTTGACACTTTGTGTCATTTTATCCGAGCGGGCGGGCGCCTCGAGAGGCGGACCGTCCGGGGCGACTCTCGGCCTGTGTTTAAGGAGCCGGCCGGGCATCACGCTCCTTCCTTGGATGGACAACATTCGTAGTTGACACTTTGTGTCATTTTATCCGAGCGGGCGGGCGCCGCGAGGCGGACCGTCCGGGGCGACTCTCGGCCTGTGTTTAAGGAGCCGGCCGGGCATCACGCTCCTTCCTTGGATGGACAACATTCGCAGTTGACACTTTGTGTCATTTTATCCGAGCAGACGGGCGCCGCGAGGCGGACCGTCCGGGGCGACTCTCGGCCTGTGTTTTCGGAGCCGGCCGGGCATCACGCTCCCTCCTTGGATGGACAACATTCGTAGTTGACACTTTGTGTCATTTTATCCGAGCAGACGGGCGCCGCGAGGCGACCGTCCGGGGCGACTCTCGGCCTGTGTTTAAGGAGCCGGCCGGGCATCACGCTCCTTCCTTGGATGGACAACATTCGTAGTTGACACTTTGTGTCATTTTATCCGATCGGGCGGGCGCCGCGAGGCGGACCGTCCGGGGCGACTCTCGGCCTGTGTTTAAGGAGCCGGCCGGGCATCACGCTCCTTCCTTGGATGGACAACATTCGCAGTTGACACTTTGTGTCATTTTATCCGAGCAGACGGGCGCCGCGAGGCGGACCGTCCGGGGCGACTCTCGGCCTGTGTTTTCGGAGCCGGCCGGGCATCACGCTCCCTCCTTGGATGGACAACATTCGTAGTTGACACTTTGTGTCATTTTATCCGAGCAGACGGGCGCCGCGAGGCGGACCGTCCGGGGCGACTCTCGGCCTGTGTTTAAGGAGCCGGCCGGGCATCACGCTCCTTCCTTGGATGGACAACATTCGCAGTTGACACTTTGTGTCATTTTGTTCGGCCTGTGTTTAAGGAGGCGGCCGTCCTCCACTCGGTCCGTGTTTAAGGAGCGACACTCGCGCTCCGGTTCGGCCTGTATTTAGGGAGGCGGCCGTCCTCCGCTTGGTCTGTGTTAAGGGCGACACTCTGTCCATGTTTGAGGAGCCTGGCCCTGACGCTCCTCTCCGGCCTGTGTTTAAGGAGGCGGCCGTCCTCCCCTTGGTCCGTGTTAAGGGCGACACTCGGTCCATGTTTGAGGAGCCTGGCCCTGACGCTCCTCTCCGGCCTGTGTTTAAGGAGGCGGCCGTCCTCCCCTTGGTCCGTGTTAAGGGCGACACTCGGTCCATGTTTGAGGAGCCTGGCCCTGACGCTCCTCTCCGGCCTGTGTTTAAGGAGGCGGCCGTCCTCCCCTTGGTCTGTGTTAAGGGCGACACTCGGTCCATGTTTGAGGAGCCTGGCCCTGACGCTCCTCTCCGGCCTGTGTTTAAGGAGGCGGCCGTCCTCCCCTTGGTCCGTGTTAAGGGCGACACTCGGTCCATGTTTGAGGAGCCTGGCCCTGACGCTCCTCTCCGGCCTGTGTTTAAGGAGGCGGCCGTCCTCCCCTTGGTCCGTGTTAAGGGCGACACTCTGTCCATGTTTGAGGAGCCTGGCCCTGACGCTCCTCTCCGGCCTGTGTTTAAGGAGGCGGCCGTCCTCCCCTTGGTCTGTGTTAAGGGCGACACTCGGTCCATGTTTGAGGAGCCTGGCCCTGACGCTCCTCTCCGGCCTGTGTTTAAGGAGGCGGCCGTCCTCCCCTTGGTCTGTGTTAAGGGCGACACTCTGTCCATGTTTGAGGAGCCTGGCCCTGACGCTCCTCTCCGGCCTGTGTTTAAGGAGGCGGCCGTCCTCCCCTTGGTCTGTGTTAAGGGCGACACTCGGTCCATGTTTGAGGAGCCTGGCCCTGACGCTCCTCTCCGGCCTGTGTTTAAGGAGGCGGCCGTCCTCCCCTTGGTCTGTGTTAAGGGCGACACTCGGTCCATGTTTGAGGAGCCTGGCCCTGACGCTCCTCTCCGGCCTGTGTTTAAGGAGGCGGCCGTCCTCCCCTTGGTCTGTGTTAAGGGCGACACTCGGTCCATGTTTGAGGAGCCTGGCCCTGACGCTCCTCTCCGGCCTGTGTTTAAGGAGGCGGCCGTCCTCCACTTCCTTCCATGCACCACCACATTCGCAGTTGACACTTTGCCATTTTTTCAGAGAGGTGACACTTAGTCGTTTTTTCGAAAGTTGACACTTAGTCGTTTTTTCGAAAGTTGACACTTTGCCGTTTTTTCAGAGAGGTGACACTTAGCCGTTTTTTCGAAAGTTGACACTTAGCCGTTTTTTCGAAAGTTGACACTTAGCCGTTTTTTCGAAAGTTGACACTTAGTCACTTTTTCGCCACAGTGACACCTCCAGCGCGTGCCACGGCGCTTTTCAGGTCTTCTATCCGACCTTGTGCTGTCGAGGACGGCGTGTCCGACGCCGTGGGGAGACCAGCACCATCTCCTCCATATTCGTAAACGGGGTGCTTTGGAAAACGGGGGGAAAGTCGATGAGTACACTGACTACTGGGACCATTTCATTGTACTCTGGCGCACCTGAAGACCAAAAAAGGTACTGCACCTTAGCCCGGGTACCTCACCCCCTGGTACCTCGAGGAGAACTTAGAAAAATTTCGACAAATTTTTGGTGAGCTCCAGGGAGAGAGGCTGATTTTTCGCTTTTTGAGGCCGACCGCCGAACCGGCGCGGGGCGGACTCACAAGCCCCGCAGAGCCGTGGGCACTTAGTCGTTTTTTCAGAGAGGCGACACTTAGTCGTTTTTTCAGAGGCGACACTTAGTCGTTTTTTCGAAAGTTGACACTTAGCCGTTTTTTCGAAAGTCGACACTTAGCCGTTTTTTTGGAAAGTTGACACTTAGTCGTTTTTTCGAAAGTTGACACTTAGTCGTTTTTTCGCCACAATTGGCTCTGAGCTCCAGGGGGAGAGCCTGGTTTTGCCTTATTTCAGGCCGGCTGGGGAACCGGCGCGGGTCGGATGCACGAGCCCGGCAGAGCCGTGGGCACTTAGAAAATTTTCGCCGATTAAGCTGGGACCTCCAGGCGGAGACCGGCATTCCTCGTCCTCGGGGTTCGACCCAGGAACCGGCGCTGGGCAGACGCCGTAGCCACGCAGAGCCGTGGGCACTTAGAAAATATTCGCCAAGTTGGCTCTGAGCTCCAGGCGGAGAGGCTGGTTTTGCCTTATATCAGGCCGGCTGGGGAACCGGCGCGGGTCGGATGCACGAGCCCGCAGAGCCGTGGGCACTTTGCCATTTTCTCAGAGTCGACACTTAGTCGTTTTTTCAGAGAGGCGACACTCTGTCGTTTTTTCGAAAGTTGACACTTTGCCGTTTTTTCAGAGAGGCGACACTTAGCCGTTTTTTCGAAAGTTGACACTTAGCCGTTTTTTCGAAAGTCGACACTTAGCCGTTTTTTCAGAGATGTGACACTTTGCCGTTTTTTCGAAAGTCGACACTTAGCCGTTTTTTGAGAGATGTGACACTTAGAAACTTTTTGCCAAGTTGGCTGTGAGCTCCAGGAGGAGACCGTTATTTTTCGTCATTCGAGGCCGACTGCGGAACCGGCGCTGGGCGGACGCCAAAGCTCGGCAGGGCCGTGGGCACTTAGAAACTTTTTGCCAAGTTGGCTGTGAGCTCCAGGAGGAGACCGTTATTTTTCGTCATTCGAGGCCGACTGCGGAACCGGCGCTGGGCGGACGCCAAAGCTCGGCAGGGCCGTGGGCACTTAGAAACTTTTTGCCAAGTTGGCTGTGAGCTCCAGGAGGAGACCGTTATTTTTCGTCATTCGAGGCCGACTGCGGAACCGGCGCTGGGCGGACGCCAAAGCTCGGCAGGGCCGTGGGCACTTAGAAACTTTTTGCCAAGTTGGCTGTGAGCTCCAGGAGGAGACCGTTATTTTTCGTCATTCGAGGCCGACTGCGGAACCGGCGCTGGGCGGACGCCAAAGCTCGGCAGGGCCGTGGGCACTTAGAAACTTTTTGCCAAGTTGGCTGTGAGCTCCAGGAGGAGACCGTTATTTTTCGTCATTCGAGGCCGACTGCGGAACCGGCGCTGGGCGGACGCCAAAGCTCGGCAGGGCCGTGGGCACTTAGAAACTTTTTGCCAAGTTGGCTGTGAGCTCCAGGAGGAGACCGTTATTTTTCGTCATTCGAGGCCGACTGCGGAACCGGCGCTGGGCGGACGCCAAAGCTCGGCAGGGCCGTGGGCACTTAGAAACTTTTTGCCAAGTTGGCTGTGAGCTCCAGGAGGAGACCGTTATTTTTCGTCATTCGAGGCCGACTGCGGAACCGGCGCTGGGCGGACGCCAAAGCTCGGCAGGGCCGTGGGCACTTAGAAACTTTTTGCCAAGTTGGCTGTGAGCTCCAGGAGGAGACCGTTATTTTTCGTCATTCGAGGCCGACTGCGGAACCGGCGCTGGGCGGACGCCAAAGCTCGGCAGGGCCGTGGGCACTTAGAAACTTTTTGCCAAGTTGGCTGTGAGCTCCAGGAGGAGACCGTTATTTTTCGTCATTCGAGGCCGACTGCGGAACCGGCGCTGAGCGGACGCCAAAGCTCGGCAGGGCCGTGGGCACTTAGAAACTTTTTGCCAAGTTGGCTGTGAGCTCCAGGAGGAGACCGTTATTTTTCGTCATTCGAGGCCGACTGCGGAACCGGCGCTGGGCGGACGCCAAAGCTCGGCAGGGCCGTGGGCACTTAGAAACTTTTTGCCAAGTTGGCTGTGAGCTCCAGGAGGAGACCGTTATTTTTCGTCATTCGAGGCCGACTGCGGAACCGGCGCTGAGCGGACGCCAAAGCTCGGCAGGGCCGTGGGCACTTAGAAACTTTTTGCCAAGTTGGCTGTGAGCTCCAGGAGGAGACCGTTATTTTTCGTCATTCGAGGCCGACTGCGGAACCGGCGCTGGGCGGACGCCAAAGCTCGGCAGGGCCGTGGGCACTTAGAAACTTTTTGCCAAGTTGGCTGTGAGCTCCAGGAGGAGACCGTCATTTTTCGTCATTCGAGGCCGACTGCGGCACCGGCGCTGAGCGGACGCCAAAGCTCGGCAGGGCCGTGGGCACTTTGCCACTTTTTCGCCACAATTGGCTGTGAGCTCCAGGAGGAGACCGTTATTTTTCGTCATTCTAGGCCGGTTGCAGAACCGGCGCGGCTCGGATGCACGAGCCCGCAGAGCCGTGGGCACTTAGAAAAATTTCAGAGAGGCGACACTTTGCCATTTTTTCAGAGAGGTGACACTTAGTCGTTTTTTCGAAAGTTGACACTTAGCCGTTTTTTCGAAAGTTGACACTTAGTCGTTTTTTCGAAAGTTGACACTTAGTCGTTTTTTCGCCAAAGTGCCCACCTCCAGCGCGTGCCACGGCGCTTTCCAGGTCTTCTATCCGACCTTGTGCTGTCGAGGACGGCGTGTCCGACGCCGTGGGGAGACCAGCACCATCTCCTCCATACTCGTAAACGAGGTGCTTTGGAAAACGGGGGGAAAGTCGATGAGTACACTGACTACTGGGACCATTTCATTGTACTCTGGCGCACCTGAAGACCAAAAAAGGTACTGCACCTTAGCCCGGGTACCTCACCCCCTGGTACCTCGAGGTGAGCTCCAGGGAGAGAGGCTGATTTTTTGCTTTTTGAGGCCGACCACCGAACCGGCGCGGGGCGGACTCACAAGCCCCGCAGAGCCGTGGGCACTTAGTCGTTTTTTCGAAAGTTGACACTTAGTCGTTTTTTCGCCGATTTTGCTGGGACCTCCAGGCGAGGACCGGCGTTTTTCGTCTTCCGGGTCCGACCCGGGAACCAGCGCCGAGCGGACACATTCGCTCGCTAGTGCCGTTGGCACTTAGAAAATTTTTCGTTTGTCATGAGCTCCGGGCGGAGACCGGCGTTTTTCGTCTTCCGGGTCCGACCCGGGAACCAGCGCCGAGCGGACACATTCGCTCGCAAGTGCCGTTGGCACTTAGAAAATTTTTCGTTTGTCATGAGCTCCGGGCGGAGAGCGGCGTTTTTCGTCTTCCGGGTTCGACCCGGGAACCAGCGCCGAGCGGACACATTCGCTCGCTAGTGCCGTTGGCACTTAGAAAATTTTTCGTTTGTCATGAGCTCCGGGCGGAGACCGGCGTTTTTTGTCTTCCGGGTTCGACCCGGGAACCAGCGCCGAGCGGACACATTCGCTCGCTAGTGCCGTTGGCACTTAGAAAATTTTTCGTTTGTCATGAGCTCCGGGCGGAGAGCGGCGTTTTTCGTCTTCCGGGTTCGACCCGGGAACCAGCGCCGAGCGGACACATTCGCTCGCTAGTGCCGTTGGCACTTAGAAAATTTTTCGTTTGTCATGAGCTCCGGGCGGAGAGCGGCGTTTTTCGTCTTCCGGGTTCGACCCGGGAACCAGCGCCGAGCGGACACATTCGCTCGCTAGTGCCGTTGGCACTTAGAAAATTTTTCGTTTGTCATGAGCTCCGGGCGGAGAGCGGCGTTTTTCGTCTTCCGGGTTCGACCCGGGAACCAGCGCCGAGCGGACACATTCGCTCGCTAGTGCCGTTGGCACTTAGAAAATTTTTCGTTTGTCATGAGCTCCGGGCGGAGAGCGGCGTTTTTCGTCTTCCGGGTTCGACCCGGGAACCAGCGCCGAGCGGACACATTCGCTCGCTAGTGCCGTTGGCACTTAGAAAATTTTTCGTTTGTCATGAGCTCCGGGCGGAGACCGGCATTTTTCGTCATTCGAGGCCGACGGGGGAACCAGCCGGAGCGGACACGTTTGCTCGGAAGAGCCGTTGGCACTTAGAAAAAATTCCGTGTCTCGTGAGCTCCAGGGGGGACAGGCTGGTTTTATTCATCCGTAGCCGACATGGGAACCAGCGCGGAGCGGATTGGTGTTGCGCTGCCATATACCTCATCTCTCTCAAGAGTCCCCCCCTTATACGTGCCGATGGTGTTTTGGAAAACGGGGGGTAACTGGATGAGTACACTGACTAGTGGGACCAAGTACACTAATAGCCCCTGGTACCTAAAATGGAAGTATAGAGGCCGACTTTCGGGCAAGATCACGCCGGGTTAGGCTTCCAGGACCTCGGCTAAGCAATTTTAACGGGTTGCCCGGTTCTTTTTTGAACCAGCCCGGTTCTTTTTTTTTATCCAGCCCGGTTCTTTTTACACTTCCAGCTGGAGCTCGGGAGCGGCTTTTTGCACAAGATCACGCCGTGTTAGGCTTCCAGGACCTCAGCTAAGCAATTTTAACGGGTCGCCCGGTTCTTTTTTGATCCAGCCCGGTTCTTTTTTTTATCCAGCCTGGTTCTTTTTACACTTCCAGCTGGAGCTCGGGAGCGGCTTTTTGCACAAGAACACGCCGTGTTAGGCTTCCAGGACCTCGGCTAAGCAATTTTAACGGGTCGCCCGGTTCTTTTTTGATCCAGCCCGGTTCTTTTTTTTATCCAGCCTGGTTCTTTTTACACTTCCAGCTGGAGCTCGGGAGCGGCTTTTTGCACAAGAACACGCCGTGTTAGGCTTCCAGGACCTCGGCTAAGCAATTTTAACGGGTCGCCCGGTTCTTTTTTGATCCAGCCCGGTTCTTTTTTTTATCCAGCCTGGTTCTTTTTACACTTCCAGCTGGAGCTCGGGAGCGGCTTTTTGCACAAGATCACGCCGTGTTAGGCTTCCAGGACCTCGGCTAAGCAATTTTAACGGGTCGCCCGGTTCTTTTTTTTTATCCAGCCCGGTTCTTTTTTTATCCAGCCCGGTTCTTTTTACACTTCCAGCTGGAGCTCGGGAGCGGCTTTTTGCACAAGATCACGCCGTGTTAGGCTTCCAGGACCTCGGCTAAGCAATTTTAACGGGTTGCCCGGTTCTTTTTTGAACCAGCCCGGTTCTTTTTTTTATCCAGCCTGGTTCTTTTTACACTTCCAGCTGGAGCTCGGGAGCGGCTTTTTGCACAAGAACACGCCGTGTTAGGCTTCCAGGACCTCGGCTAAGCAATTTTAACGGGTCGCCCGGTTCTTTTTTGATCCAGCCCGGTTCTTTTTTTTATCCAGCCTGGTTCTTTTTACACTTCCAGCTGGAGCTCGGGAGCGGCTTTTTGCACAAGAACACGCCGTGTTAGGCTTCCAGGACCTCGGCTAAGCAATTTTAACGGGTTGCCCGGTTCTTTTTTGAACCAGCCCGGTTCTTTTTTTTATCCAGCCTGGTTCTTTTTACACTTCCAGCTGGAGCTCGGGAGCGGCTTTTTGCACAAGAACACGCCGTGTTAGGCTTCCAGGACCTCGGCTAAGCAATTTTAACGGGTCGCCCGGTTCTTTTTTGATCCAGCCCGGTTCTTTTTTTTATCCAGCCTGGTTCTTTTTACACTTCCAGCTGGAGCTCGGGAGCGGCTTTTTGCACAAGATCACGCCGTGTTAGGCTTCCAGGACCTCGGCTAAGCAATTTTAACGGGTCGCCCGGTTCTTTTTTTTATCCAGCCCGGTTCTTTTTTTATCCAGCCCGGTTCTTTTTACACTTCCAGCTGGAGCTCGGGAGCGGCTTTTTGCACAAGATCACGCCGTGTTAGGCTTCCAGGACCTCGGCTAAGCAATTTTAACGGGTCGCCCGGTTCTTTTTTGATCCAGCCCGGTTCTTTTTTTTATCCAGCCTGGTTCTTTTTACACTTCCAGCTGGAGCTCGGGAGCGGCTTTTTGCACAAGAACACGCCGTGTTAGGCTTCCAGGACCTCGGCTAAGCAATTTTAACGGGTCGCCCGGTTCTTTTTTTTATCCAGCCCGGTTCTTTTTTTATCCAGCCCGGTTCTTTTTACACTTCCAGCTGGAGCTCGGGAGCGGCTTTTTGCACAAGATCACGCCGTGTTAGGCTTCCAGGACCTCGGCTAAGCAATTTTAACGGGTCGCCCGGTTCTTTTTTGATCCAGCCCGGTTCTTTTTTTTATCCAGCCCGGTTCTTTTTACACTTCCAGCTGGAGCTTGGGAGCGGCTTTTTGCACAAGAACACGCCGTGTTAGGCTTCCAGGACCTCGGCTAAGCAATTTTAACGGGTCGCCCGGTTCTTTTTTGATCCAGCCCGGTTCTTTTTTTATCCAGCCCGGTTCTTTTTACACTTCCAGCTGGAGCTCGGGAGCGGCTTTTTGCACAAGATCACGCCGTGTTAGGCTTCCAGGACCTCGGCTAAGCAATTTTAACGGGTCGCCCGGTTCTTTTTTGATCCAGCCCGGTTCTTTTTTTTATCCAGCCCGGTTCTTTTTACACTTCCAGCTGGAGCTCGGGAGCGGTTTTTTGCACAAGAACACGCCGTGTTAGGCTTCCAGGACCTCGGCTAAGCAATTTTAACGGGTCGCCCGGTTCTTTTTTGATCCAGCCCGGTTCTTTTTTTTATCCAGCCCGGTTCTTTTCACACTTCCAGCTGGAGCTCGGCAGCGGCTATTTGCACAAGATCACGCCGGGTTAGGCTTCCAGGACCTCGGCTAAGCACTTCTAACGGGTCGCCCGGTTCTTTTTTTGAACCAGCCCGGTTCTTTTTACACTTCCAGCTGGAGCTCAGCAGCGGCTTTTTGCACAAGATCACGCCGGGTTAGGGTTCCAGGACCTCGGCTAAGCAATTTTAACGGGCCGCCCGGTTCTTTTTTTGATCCAGCCCGGTTCTTTTTACACTTCCAGCTGGAGCTCAGCAGCGGCTTTTTGCACAAGATCACGCCGGGTTAGGCTTCCAGGACCTCGCCTAAGCACTTCTAACGGGCCCTGGTCCACCCCTGCCAGCGCATTTCAAAACTTGGCATTAATTTCGACCTAAGAGACGAAGTCTGATTTTTTTCTACCACTTGGGCGGCCTTTTTGCACCCAGAACACCCGCACCGGCACCATAAATTCGAAGGGTGCCGAGTGCGTCGGCGCAGATTCTGCGACGGAGTGACACTTCCCTCTTGTGGACATTCGGCGGTAGGTGAAATGCGCACTCGGTCTTCTCTTTTCTTTTCCTTCCAGTGAAACTTTGGCAACATTCTGCGAGCTGCTGGCTTCCAGAACCTCGGCCAAGCAGGTGGAGGATTTTTTTCCACTTCCAGCTGGAGGTGAGGAGGGACTTTTTGGGCAAGATCACGCCGACTTAGCAAGCAAGGTGGAAGTGCCAGCATGCTCCGTGGCTGGAAGTGTGGATGTGCCAGCACCCTCCCTGCCTATGGAAGTGTGGAGCTCCAGCACCCTCCCTGCCTATGGAAGTGTGGAGCTCCAGCACCCTCCCTGCCTATGGAAGTGTGGAGCTCCAGCACCCTCCCTGCCTATGGAAGTGTGGAGCTCCAGCACCCTCCCTGCCTATGGAAGTGTGGAGCTCCAGCACCCTCCCTGCCTATGGAAGTGTGGAGCTCCAGCACCCTCCCTGCCTATGGAAGAGCCACCTCCGCGGGCATGCTGCTCAACCACGCCGGCCCAGAGTTCCAGCCGCTCGGCTACACTCTCTCACAAGCCCCGCCTGGAGCTCCCCAGCCCACCCCTGGTACCTCAACTACCGAGGCCAGCCGCTCGACCAGGCCGGCCCAGAGTTCCAGCCGCTCGGCTTCACTCTCTCACAAGCCCCGCCTGGAGCTCCCCAGCCCGCCCCTGGTACCTCAACTACCGAGGCCAGCCGCTCGACCAGGCCGGCCGAGAGTTCCAGCCGCTCGGCTTCACTCTCTCACAAGACCCGCCTGGAGCTCCCCGCCCCACCCCTGGTACCTCAACTACCGAGGCCAGCCGCTCGACCACGCCGGCGCAGAGTTCCAGCCGCTCGGATAAGCTCTGTCACTCACCCGCCGCGCAGCCACCGGTAACGGGGAAATGTCGCCGCCTGGCGGACACGCCGTTGTAAATGAATGGGCTTTCGCACTTAGTGCAATTTTCGCCAACTCTCTGACTGGAGCTATGGAAGTATGGAGCTATGGAGCCACCAGCCACCCAGGCTGGAGCTATGGAGCCATGGAGCTCTGGTGCTATGGAGCTCTGGAGGTATGGAGCTATGGAGCTATGGAGCTATGGAGCTATGGAGCCCTGGAGCTCTGGAGGTATGGAGCTATGGTGCTATGGAGCTCTGAAGCCATGGAGCTCTGGTGCTATGGAGCTCTGGAGCTCTGGAGGTATGGAGCTCTGGAGGTATGGAGCTATGGAGCCCTGGAGCCCTGGAGCTATGGAGCCCTGGAGCTATGGAGCCCTGGAGCCCTGGAGCTATGGAGCCCTGGAGCTATGGAGCTATGGAGCCCTGGAGCTATGGAGCTATGGAGCTCTGGTGCTATGGAGCTATGGAGCTCTGGTGCTATGGAGCTATGGAGCTCTGGTGCTATGGAGCTATGGAGCTCTGGTGCTATGGAGCTATGGAGCTCTGGTGCTATGGAGCTATGGAGCTCTGGTGCTATGGAGCTATGGAGCTCTGGTGCTATGGAGCTATGGAGCTCTGGTGCTATGGAGCTATGGAGCTCTGGTGCTATGGAGCTATGGAGCTATGGAGCTCTGGTGCTATGGAGCTATGGAGCTCTGGTGCTATGGAGCTATGGAGCTCTGGTGCTATGGAGCTATGGAGCTCTGGTGCTATGGAGCTCTGGTGCTATGGAGCTATGGAGCTCTGGTGCTATGGAGCTCTGGAGCTCTGGAGGTATGGAGCTATGGAGCCACCAGCCAGCACCCTCCGTGGCTGGATCAATGGAAGTGTTTTAGGTACCAGGCAGCCAAAGGGCCGAGGCCTCACGCTCGACCACGCCGGCGCAGAGTTCCAGCCGCTCGGATAAGCTCTGTCACTCACCCGCCGCGCAGCCACCGGTAACGGGGAAATGTCGCCGCCTTGTGGACACGCCGTTGTAAATGAATGGGCTTTCGCACTTAGTGCAATTTTAGCCAACTCTCTGACTGGAGCTATGGAAGTATGGAGCTATGGAGCCACCAGCCACCCAGGCTGGAGCTATGGAGCTATGGAGCTCTGGTGCTATGGAGCTATGGAGCTCTGGTGCTATGGAGCTATGGAGCTCTGGTGCTATGGAGCTATGGAGCTCTGGTGCTATGGAGCTATGGAGCTCTGGTGCTATGGAGCTATGGAGCTCTGGTGCTATGGAGCTATGGAGCTATGGAGCCACCAGCCAGCACCCTCCGTGGCTGGATCAATGGAAGTGTTTTAGGTACCAGGCAGCCAAAGGGCCGGGGCCTCACGCTCGACCACGCCGGCGCAGAGTTCCAGCCGCTCGGATAAGCTCTGTCACTCACCCGCCGCGCAGCCACCGGTAACGGGGAAATGTCGCCGCCTGGCGGACACGCCCTTGTAAATGAATGGGCTTTCGCACTTAGTGCAATTTTCGCCAACTCTCTGACTGGAGCTATGGAAGTATGGAGCTATGGAGCCACCAGCCACCCAGGCTGGAGCTATGGAGCTCTGGTGCTATGGAGCTCTGGTGCTATGGAGCTATGGAGCTCTGGTGCTATGGAGCTATGGAGCTCTGGTGCTATGGAGCTATGGAGCTCTGGTGCTATGGAGCTCTGGTGCTATGGAGCTATGGAGCTCTGGTGCTATGGAGCTATGGAGCTCTGGTGCTATGGAGCTATGGAGCTATGGAGCCACCAGCCAGCACCCTCCGTGGCTGGATCAATGGAAGTGTTTTAGGTACCAGGCAGCCAAAGGGCCGGGGCCTCACGCTCGACCACGCCGGCGCAGAGTTCCAGCCGCTCGGATAAGCTCTGTCACTCACCCGCCGCGCAGCCACCGGTAACGGGGAAATGTCGCCGCCTGGCGGACACGCCCTTGTAAATGAATGGGCTTTCGCACTTAGTGCAATTTTCGCCAACTCTCTGACTGGAGCTATGGAAGTATGGAGCTATGGAGCCACCAGCCAGCACCCTCCGCGGCTGGAGCTATGGAAGTATGGAGCTATGGAGCTATGGAGCTATGGAAGTATGGGGCTATGGAAGTCTGGAGCTATGGAGCTCTGGGGCTATGGAAGTATGGAGCTCTGGGGCTATGGAGCTCCGGGGCTATGGAGCTCCGGGGCTATGGAGCTCCGGGGCTATGGAGCTCCGGGGCTATGGAGCTCCGGGGCTATGGAGCTATGGAGCTCCGGGGCTATGGAGCTCCGGGGCTATGGAGCTATGGAGCTCCGGGGCTATGGAGCTCTGGAGCTCTGGAAGTATGGATGATCCAGCACCCTCCGTGGCTGACCGCTGGTGCTCGGGGCCGGTGAACTCGGCACCCGCCTCCGGCGGGTGCCTCGGTGACCGCCGTCGCTTGGGGCCAGTGAACTCGGCACCCGCCTTCGGCGGGTGCCTCGGTGACCGGTTGTCGCTTGGGGCCAGTGAACTCGGCACCCGCCTTCGGCGGGTGCCTCGGTGACCGGTTGTCGCTTGGGGCCGGTGAACTCGGCACCCGCCTTCGGCGGGTGCCTCGGTGACCGGTTGTCGCTTGGGGCCGGTGAACTCGG
>NW_028232380.1:0-15000 GCF_054491065.1 Syngnathus leptorhynchus | reverse complement strand
GATAGAGGTCGGACGGTGTGTGTGGACGGCTTCCCGTGGTGCCGCCGCTATCAAGCCGGAGGGTTTGAGAAACGACATTCGCGGAAGGACCGGCGCGGCCGGCGGACGCTCGCACGCGCGGCGCCCGACACTCAGCCGCTCGCTCGGCCTCCGTGGATCGTGGCTAGGTGGGATGGATGCCAAACCGGGTCGTCTCGGTCTCGCCGCAGTACGGTCGCGCCGGGGCCTGCGGGGCGGCGCGGGGAGCGCACGCTCACGCGGCGGCCGGGGCGCTAGAGTGCGACCCGCAGTGGGTAGGAACCGTCCACCCGACGTCGGACGAGCCGAGGCCGATGGGGGCCCTACCAAGGCGGGTCATGAGTGCCAGTCGGTCAGTTGGGTGAGGGGGTACTCGGAGGCCCGCCGGGAGCAGACGGGCGACCGGGGATGGGGGGCGTACGCGGGCGGGCGCCGGGAGAAGACGGCCCGTCCGGGGTCGAATCTCGGCCTGTGTTTTCGGAGCCGGCCGGGCATCACGCTCCCTCCTTGGATGGACAACATTCGTAGTTGACACTTTGTGTCATTTTATCCGAGCGGGCGGGCGCCTCGAGAGGCGGACCGTCCGGGGCGACTCTCGGCCTGTGTTTTCGGAGCCGGCCGGGCCTCACGCTCCCTCCTTGGATGGACAACATTCGTAGTTGACACTTTGTGTCATTTTATCCGAGCAGACGGGCGCCGCGAGGCGGACCGTCCGGGGCGACTCTCGGCCTGTGTTTTCGGAGCCGGCCGGGCATCACGCTCCCTCCTTGGATGGACAACATTCGTAGTTGACACTTTGTGTCATTTTATCCGAGCGGGCGGGCGCCTCGAGAGGCGGACCGTCCGGGGCGACTCTCGGCCTGTGTTTAAGGAGCCGGCCGGGCATCACGCTCCTTCCTTGGATGGACAACATTCGTAGTTGACACTTTGTGTCATTTTATCCGAGCGGGCGGGCGCCGCGAGGCGGACCGTCCGGGGCGACTCTCGGCCTGTGTTTAAGGAGCCGGCCGGGCATCACGCTCCTTCCTTGGATGGACAACATTCGCAGTTGACACTTTGTGTCATTTTATCCGAGCAGACGGGCGCCGCGAGGCGGACCGTCCGGGGCGACTCTCGGCCTGTGTTTTCGGAGCCGGCCGGGCATCACGCTCCCTCCTTGGATGGACAACATTCGTAGTTGACACTTTGTGTCATTTTATCCGAGCAGACGGGCGCCGCGAGGCGACCGTCCGGGGCGACTCTCGGCCTGTGTTTAAGGAGCCGGCCGGGCATCACGCTCCTTCCTTGGATGGACAACATTCGTAGTTGACACTTTGTGTCATTTTATCCGATCGGGCGGGCGCCGCGAGGCGGACCGTCCGGGGCGACTCTCGGCCTGTGTTTAAGGAGCCGGCCGGGCATCACGCTCCTTCCTTGGATGGACAACATTCGCAGTTGACACTTTGTGTCATTTTATCCGAGCAGACGGGCGCCGCGAGGCGGACCGTCCGGGGCGACTCTCGGCCTGTGTTTTCGGAGCCGGCCGGGCATCACGCTCCCTCCTTGGATGGACAACATTCGTAGTTGACACTTTGTGTCATTTTATCCGAGCAGACGGGCGCCGCGAGGCGGACCGTCCGGGGCGACTCTCGGCCTGTGTTTAAGGAGCCGGCCGGGCATCACGCTCCTTCCTTGGATGGACAACATTCGCAGTTGACACTTTGTGTCATTTTGTTCGGCCTGTGTTTAAGGAGGCGGCCGTCCTCCACTCGGTCCGTGTTTAAGGAGCGACACTCGCGCTCCGGTTCGGCCTGTATTTAGGGAGGCGGCCGTCCTCCGCTTGGTCTGTGTTAAGGGCGACACTCTGTCCATGTTTGAGGAGCCTGGCCCTGACGCTCCTCTCCGGCCTGTGTTTAAGGAGGCGGCCGTCCTCCCCTTGGTCCGTGTTAAGGGCGACACTCGGTCCATGTTTGAGGAGCCTGGCCCTGACGCTCCTCTCCGGCCTGTGTTTAAGGAGGCGGCCGTCCTCCCCTTGGTCCGTGTTAAGGGCGACACTCGGTCCATGTTTGAGGAGCCTGGCCCTGACGCTCCTCTCCGGCCTGTGTTTAAGGAGGCGGCCGTCCTCCCCTTGGTCTGTGTTAAGGGCGACACTCGGTCCATGTTTGAGGAGCCTGGCCCTGACGCTCCTCTCCGGCCTGTGTTTAAGGAGGCGGCCGTCCTCCCCTTGGTCCGTGTTAAGGGCGACACTCGGTCCATGTTTGAGGAGCCTGGCCCTGACGCTCCTCTCCGGCCTGTGTTTAAGGAGGCGGCCGTCCTCCCCTTGGTCCGTGTTAAGGGCGACACTCTGTCCATGTTTGAGGAGCCTGGCCCTGACGCTCCTCTCCGGCCTGTGTTTAAGGAGGCGGCCGTCCTCCCCTTGGTCTGTGTTAAGGGCGACACTCGGTCCATGTTTGAGGAGCCTGGCCCTGACGCTCCTCTCCGGCCTGTGTTTAAGGAGGCGGCCGTCCTCCCCTTGGTCTGTGTTAAGGGCGACACTCTGTCCATGTTTGAGGAGCCTGGCCCTGACGCTCCTCTCCGGCCTGTGTTTAAGGAGGCGGCCGTCCTCCCCTTGGTCTGTGTTAAGGGCGACACTCGGTCCATGTTTGAGGAGCCTGGCCCTGACGCTCCTCTCCGGCCTGTGTTTAAGGAGGCGGCCGTCCTCCCCTTGGTCTGTGTTAAGGGCGACACTCGGTCCATGTTTGAGGAGCCTGGCCCTGACGCTCCTCTCCGGCCTGTGTTTAAGGAGGCGGCCGTCCTCCCCTTGGTCTGTGTTAAGGGCGACACTCGGTCCATGTTTGAGGAGCCTGGCCCTGACGCTCCTCTCCGGCCTGTGTTTAAGGAGGCGGCCGTCCTCCACTTCCTTCCATGCACCACCACATTCGCAGTTGACACTTTGCCATTTTTTCAGAGAGGTGACACTTAGTCGTTTTTTCGAAAGTTGACACTTAGTCGTTTTTTCGAAAGTTGACACTTTGCCGTTTTTTCAGAGAGGTGACACTTAGCCGTTTTTTCGAAAGTTGACACTTAGCCGTTTTTTCGAAAGTTGACACTTAGCCGTTTTTTCGAAAGTTGACACTTAGTCACTTTTTCGCCACAGTGACACCTCCAGCGCGTGCCACGGCGCTTTTCAGGTCTTCTATCCGACCTTGTGCTGTCGAGGACGGCGTGTCCGACGCCGTGGGGAGACCAGCACCATCTCCTCCATATTCGTAAACGGGGTGCTTTGGAAAACGGGGGGAAAGTCGATGAGTACACTGACTACTGGGACCATTTCATTGTACTCTGGCGCACCTGAAGACCAAAAAAGGTACTGCACCTTAGCCCGGGTACCTCACCCCCTGGTACCTCGAGGAGAACTTAGAAAAATTTCGACAAATTTTTGGTGAGCTCCAGGGAGAGAGGCTGATTTTTCGCTTTTTGAGGCCGACCGCCGAACCGGCGCGGGGCGGACTCACAAGCCCCGCAGAGCCGTGGGCACTTAGTCGTTTTTTCAGAGAGGCGACACTTAGTCGTTTTTTCAGAGGCGACACTTAGTCGTTTTTTCGAAAGTTGACACTTAGCCGTTTTTTCGAAAGTCGACACTTAGCCGTTTTTTTGGAAAGTTGACACTTAGTCGTTTTTTCGAAAGTTGACACTTAGTCGTTTTTTCGCCACAATTGGCTCTGAGCTCCAGGGGGAGAGCCTGGTTTTGCCTTATTTCAGGCCGGCTGGGGAACCGGCGCGGGTCGGATGCACGAGCCCGGCAGAGCCGTGGGCACTTAGAAAATTTTCGCCGATTAAGCTGGGACCTCCAGGCGGAGACCGGCATTCCTCGTCCTCGGGGTTCGACCCAGGAACCGGCGCTGGGCAGACGCCGTAGCCACGCAGAGCCGTGGGCACTTAGAAAATATTCGCCAAGTTGGCTCTGAGCTCCAGGCGGAGAGGCTGGTTTTGCCTTATATCAGGCCGGCTGGGGAACCGGCGCGGGTCGGATGCACGAGCCCGCAGAGCCGTGGGCACTTTGCCATTTTCTCAGAGTCGACACTTAGTCGTTTTTTCAGAGAGGCGACACTCTGTCGTTTTTTCGAAAGTTGACACTTTGCCGTTTTTTCAGAGAGGCGACACTTAGCCGTTTTTTCGAAAGTTGACACTTAGCCGTTTTTTCGAAAGTCGACACTTAGCCGTTTTTTCAGAGATGTGACACTTTGCCGTTTTTTCGAAAGTCGACACTTAGCCGTTTTTTGAGAGATGTGACACTTAGAAACTTTTTGCCAAGTTGGCTGTGAGCTCCAGGAGGAGACCGTTATTTTTCGTCATTCGAGGCCGACTGCGGAACCGGCGCTGGGCGGACGCCAAAGCTCGGCAGGGCCGTGGGCACTTAGAAACTTTTTGCCAAGTTGGCTGTGAGCTCCAGGAGGAGACCGTTATTTTTCGTCATTCGAGGCCGACTGCGGAACCGGCGCTGGGCGGACGCCAAAGCTCGGCAGGGCCGTGGGCACTTAGAAACTTTTTGCCAAGTTGGCTGTGAGCTCCAGGAGGAGACCGTTATTTTTCGTCATTCGAGGCCGACTGCGGAACCGGCGCTGGGCGGACGCCAAAGCTCGGCAGGGCCGTGGGCACTTAGAAACTTTTTGCCAAGTTGGCTGTGAGCTCCAGGAGGAGACCGTTATTTTTCGTCATTCGAGGCCGACTGCGGAACCGGCGCTGGGCGGACGCCAAAGCTCGGCAGGGCCGTGGGCACTTAGAAACTTTTTGCCAAGTTGGCTGTGAGCTCCAGGAGGAGACCGTTATTTTTCGTCATTCGAGGCCGACTGCGGAACCGGCGCTGGGCGGACGCCAAAGCTCGGCAGGGCCGTGGGCACTTAGAAACTTTTTGCCAAGTTGGCTGTGAGCTCCAGGAGGAGACCGTTATTTTTCGTCATTCGAGGCCGACTGCGGAACCGGCGCTGGGCGGACGCCAAAGCTCGGCAGGGCCGTGGGCACTTAGAAACTTTTTGCCAAGTTGGCTGTGAGCTCCAGGAGGAGACCGTTATTTTTCGTCATTCGAGGCCGACTGCGGAACCGGCGCTGGGCGGACGCCAAAGCTCGGCAGGGCCGTGGGCACTTAGAAACTTTTTGCCAAGTTGGCTGTGAGCTCCAGGAGGAGACCGTTATTTTTCGTCATTCGAGGCCGACTGCGGAACCGGCGCTGGGCGGACGCCAAAGCTCGGCAGGGCCGTGGGCACTTAGAAACTTTTTGCCAAGTTGGCTGTGAGCTCCAGGAGGAGACCGTTATTTTTCGTCATTCGAGGCCGACTGCGGAACCGGCGCTGAGCGGACGCCAAAGCTCGGCAGGGCCGTGGGCACTTAGAAACTTTTTGCCAAGTTGGCTGTGAGCTCCAGGAGGAGACCGTTATTTTTCGTCATTCGAGGCCGACTGCGGAACCGGCGCTGGGCGGACGCCAAAGCTCGGCAGGGCCGTGGGCACTTAGAAACTTTTTGCCAAGTTGGCTGTGAGCTCCAGGAGGAGACCGTTATTTTTCGTCATTCGAGGCCGACTGCGGAACCGGCGCTGAGCGGACGCCAAAGCTCGGCAGGGCCGTGGGCACTTAGAAACTTTTTGCCAAGTTGGCTGTGAGCTCCAGGAGGAGACCGTTATTTTTCGTCATTCGAGGCCGACTGCGGAACCGGCGCTGGGCGGACGCCAAAGCTCGGCAGGGCCGTGGGCACTTAGAAACTTTTTGCCAAGTTGGCTGTGAGCTCCAGGAGGAGACCGTCATTTTTCGTCATTCGAGGCCGACTGCGGCACCGGCGCTGAGCGGACGCCAAAGCTCGGCAGGGCCGTGGGCACTTTGCCACTTTTTCGCCACAATTGGCTGTGAGCTCCAGGAGGAGACCGTTATTTTTCGTCATTCTAGGCCGGTTGCAGAACCGGCGCGGCTCGGATGCACGAGCCCGCAGAGCCGTGGGCACTTAGAAAAATTTCAGAGAGGCGACACTTTGCCATTTTTTCAGAGAGGTGACACTTAGTCGTTTTTTCGAAAGTTGACACTTAGCCGTTTTTTCGAAAGTTGACACTTAGTCGTTTTTTCGAAAGTTGACACTTAGTCGTTTTTTCGCCAAAGTGCCCACCTCCAGCGCGTGCCACGGCGCTTTCCAGGTCTTCTATCCGACCTTGTGCTGTCGAGGACGGCGTGTCCGACGCCGTGGGGAGACCAGCACCATCTCCTCCATACTCGTAAACGAGGTGCTTTGGAAAACGGGGGGAAAGTCGATGAGTACACTGACTACTGGGACCATTTCATTGTACTCTGGCGCACCTGAAGACCAAAAAAGGTACTGCACCTTAGCCCGGGTACCTCACCCCCTGGTACCTCGAGGTGAGCTCCAGGGAGAGAGGCTGATTTTTTGCTTTTTGAGGCCGACCACCGAACCGGCGCGGGGCGGACTCACAAGCCCCGCAGAGCCGTGGGCACTTAGTCGTTTTTTCGAAAGTTGACACTTAGTCGTTTTTTCGCCGATTTTGCTGGGACCTCCAGGCGAGGACCGGCGTTTTTCGTCTTCCGGGTCCGACCCGGGAACCAGCGCCGAGCGGACACATTCGCTCGCTAGTGCCGTTGGCACTTAGAAAATTTTTCGTTTGTCATGAGCTCCGGGCGGAGACCGGCGTTTTTCGTCTTCCGGGTCCGACCCGGGAACCAGCGCCGAGCGGACACATTCGCTCGCAAGTGCCGTTGGCACTTAGAAAATTTTTCGTTTGTCATGAGCTCCGGGCGGAGAGCGGCGTTTTTCGTCTTCCGGGTTCGACCCGGGAACCAGCGCCGAGCGGACACATTCGCTCGCTAGTGCCGTTGGCACTTAGAAAATTTTTCGTTTGTCATGAGCTCCGGGCGGAGACCGGCGTTTTTTGTCTTCCGGGTTCGACCCGGGAACCAGCGCCGAGCGGACACATTCGCTCGCTAGTGCCGTTGGCACTTAGAAAATTTTTCGTTTGTCATGAGCTCCGGGCGGAGAGCGGCGTTTTTCGTCTTCCGGGTTCGACCCGGGAACCAGCGCCGAGCGGACACATTCGCTCGCTAGTGCCGTTGGCACTTAGAAAATTTTTCGTTTGTCATGAGCTCCGGGCGGAGAGCGGCGTTTTTCGTCTTCCGGGTTCGACCCGGGAACCAGCGCCGAGCGGACACATTCGCTCGCTAGTGCCGTTGGCACTTAGAAAATTTTTCGTTTGTCATGAGCTCCGGGCGGAGAGCGGCGTTTTTCGTCTTCCGGGTTCGACCCGGGAACCAGCGCCGAGCGGACACATTCGCTCGCTAGTGCCGTTGGCACTTAGAAAATTTTTCGTTTGTCATGAGCTCCGGGCGGAGAGCGGCGTTTTTCGTCTTCCGGGTTCGACCCGGGAACCAGCGCCGAGCGGACACATTCGCTCGCTAGTGCCGTTGGCACTTAGAAAATTTTTCGTTTGTCATGAGCTCCGGGCGGAGACCGGCATTTTTCGTCATTCGAGGCCGACGGGGGAACCAGCCGGAGCGGACACGTTTGCTCGGAAGAGCCGTTGGCACTTAGAAAAAATTCCGTGTCTCGTGAGCTCCAGGGGGGACAGGCTGGTTTTATTCATCCGTAGCCGACATGGGAACCAGCGCGGAGCGGATTGGTGTTGCGCTGCCATATACCTCATCTCTCAAGAGTCCCCCCCTTATACGTGCCGATGGTGTTTTGGAAAACGGGGGGTAACTGGATGAGTACACTGACTAGTGGGACCAAGTACACTAATAGCCCCTGGTACCTAAAATGGAAGTATAGAGGCCGACTTTCGGGCAAGATCACGCCGGGTTAGGCTTCCAGGACCTCGGCTAAGCAATTTTAACGGGTTGCCCGGTTCTTTTTTGAACCAGCCCGGTTCTTTTTTTTTATCCAGCCCGGTTCTTTTTACACTTCCAGCTGGAGCTCGGGAGCGGCTTTTTGCACAAGATCACGCCGTGTTAGGCTTCCAGGACCTCAGCTAAGCAATTTTAACGGGTCGCCCGGTTCTTTTTTGATCCAGCCCGGTTCTTTTTTTTATCCAGCCTGGTTCTTTTTACACTTCCAGCTGGAGCTCGGGAGCGGCTTTTTGCACAAGAACACGCCGTGTTAGGCTTCCAGGACCTCGGCTAAGCAATTTTAACGGGTCGCCCGGTTCTTTTTTGATCCAGCCCGGTTCTTTTTTTTATCCAGCCTGGTTCTTTTTACACTTCCAGCTGGAGCTCGGGAGCGGCTTTTTGCACAAGAACACGCCGTGTTAGGCTTCCAGGACCTCGGCTAAGCAATTTTAACGGGTCGCCCGGTTCTTTTTTGATCCAGCCCGGTTCTTTTTTTTATCCAGCCTGGTTCTTTTTACACTTCCAGCTGGAGCTCGGGAGCGGCTTTTTGCACAAGATCACGCCGTGTTAGGCTTCCAGGACCTCGGCTAAGCAATTTTAACGGGTCGCCCGGTTCTTTTTTTTTATCCAGCCCGGTTCTTTTTTTATCCAGCCCGGTTCTTTTTACACTTCCAGCTGGAGCTCGGGAGCGGCTTTTTGCACAAGATCACGCCGTGTTAGGCTTCCAGGACCTCGGCTAAGCAATTTTAACGGGTTGCCCGGTTCTTTTTTGAACCAGCCCGGTTCTTTTTTTTATCCAGCCTGGTTCTTTTTACACTTCCAGCTGGAGCTCGGGAGCGGCTTTTTGCACAAGAACACGCCGTGTTAGGCTTCCAGGACCTCGGCTAAGCAATTTTAACGGGTCGCCCGGTTCTTTTTTGATCCAGCCCGGTTCTTTTTTTTATCCAGCCTGGTTCTTTTTACACTTCCAGCTGGAGCTCGGGAGCGGCTTTTTGCACAAGAACACGCCGTGTTAGGCTTCCAGGACCTCGGCTAAGCAATTTTAACGGGTTGCCCGGTTCTTTTTTGAACCAGCCCGGTTCTTTTTTTTATCCAGCCTGGTTCTTTTTACACTTCCAGCTGGAGCTCGGGAGCGGCTTTTTGCACAAGAACACGCCGTGTTAGGCTTCCAGGACCTCGGCTAAGCAATTTTAACGGGTCGCCCGGTTCTTTTTTGATCCAGCCCGGTTCTTTTTTTTATCCAGCCTGGTTCTTTTTACACTTCCAGCTGGAGCTCGGGAGCGGCTTTTTGCACAAGATCACGCCGTGTTAGGCTTCCAGGACCTCGGCTAAGCAATTTTAACGGGTCGCCCGGTTCTTTTTTTTATCCAGCCCGGTTCTTTTTTTATCCAGCCCGGTTCTTTTTACACTTCCAGCTGGAGCTCGGGAGCGGCTTTTTGCACAAGATCACGCCGTGTTAGGCTTCCAGGACCTCGGCTAAGCAATTTTAACGGGTCGCCCGGTTCTTTTTTGATCCAGCCCGGTTCTTTTTTTTATCCAGCCTGGTTCTTTTTACACTTCCAGCTGGAGCTCGGGAGCGGCTTTTTGCACAAGAACACGCCGTGTTAGGCTTCCAGGACCTCGGCTAAGCAATTTTAACGGGTCGCCCGGTTCTTTTTTTTATCCAGCCCGGTTCTTTTTTTATCCAGCCCGGTTCTTTTTACACTTCCAGCTGGAGCTCGGGAGCGGCTTTTTGCACAAGATCACGCCGTGTTAGGCTTCCAGGACCTCGGCTAAGCAATTTTAACGGGTCGCCCGGTTCTTTTTTGATCCAGCCCGGTTCTTTTTTTTATCCAGCCCGGTTCTTTTTACACTTCCAGCTGGAGCTTGGGAGCGGCTTTTTGCACAAGAACACGCCGTGTTAGGCTTCCAGGACCTCGGCTAAGCAATTTTAACGGGTCGCCCGGTTCTTTTTTGATCCAGCCCGGTTCTTTTTTTATCCAGCCCGGTTCTTTTTACACTTCCAGCTGGAGCTCGGGAGCGGCTTTTTGCACAAGATCACGCCGTGTTAGGCTTCCAGGACCTCGGCTAAGCAATTTTAACGGGTCGCCCGGTTCTTTTTTGATCCAGCCCGGTTCTTTTTTTTATCCAGCCCGGTTCTTTTTACACTTCCAGCTGGAGCTCGGGAGCGGTTTTTTGCACAAGAACACGCCGTGTTAGGCTTCCAGGACCTCGGCTAAGCAATTTTAACGGGTCGCCCGGTTCTTTTTTGATCCAGCCCGGTTCTTTTTTTTATCCAGCCCGGTTCTTTTCACACTTCCAGCTGGAGCTCGGCAGCGGCTATTTGCACAAGATCACGCCGGGTTAGGCTTCCAGGACCTCGGCTAAGCACTTCTAACGGGTCGCCCGGTTCTTTTTTTGAACCAGCCCGGTTCTTTTTACACTTCCAGCTGGAGCTCAGCAGCGGCTTTTTGCACAAGATCACGCCGGGTTAGGGTTCCAGGACCTCGGCTAAGCAATTTTAACGGGCCGCCCGGTTCTTTTTTTGATCCCAGCCCGGTTCTTTTTACACTTCCAGCTGGAGCTCAGCAGCGGCTTTTTGCACAAGATCACGCCGGGTTAGGCTTCCAGGACCTCGCCTAAGCACTTCTAACGGGCCCTGGTCCACCCCTGCCAGCGCATTTCAAAACTTGGCATTAATTTCGACCTAAGAGACGAAGTCTGATTTTTTTCTACCACTTGGGCGGCCTTTTTGCACCCAGAACACCCGCACCGGCACCATAAATTCGAAGGGTGCCGAGTGCGTCGGCGCAGATTCTGCGACGGAGTGACACTTCCCTCTTGTGGACATTCGGCGGTAGGTGAAATGCGCACTCGGTCTTCTCTTTTCTTTTCCTTCCAGTGAAACTTTGGCAACATTCTGCGAGCTGCTGGCTTCCAGAACCTCGGCCAAGCAGGTGGAGGATTTTTTTCCACTTCCAGCTGGAGGTGAGGAGGGACTTTTTGGGCAAGATCACGCCGACTTAGCAAGCAAGGTGGAAGTGCCAGCATGCTCCGTGGCTGGAAGTGTGGATGTGCCAGCACCCTCCCTGCCTATGGAAGTGTGGAGCTCCAGCACCCTCCCTGCCTATGGAAGTGTGGAGCTCCAGCACCCTCCCTGCCTATGGAAGTGTGGAGCTCCAGCACCCTCCCTGCCTATGGAAGTGTGGAGCTCCAGCACCCTCCCTGCCTATGGAAGTGTGGAGCTCCAGCACCCTCCCTGCCTATGGAAGTGTGGAGCTCCAGCACCCTCCCTGCCTATGGAAGAGCCACCTCCGCGGGCATGCTGCTCAACCACGCCGGCCCAGAGTTCCAGCCGCTCGGCTACACTCTCTCACAAGCCCCGCCTGGAGCTCCCCAGCCCACCCCTGGTACCTCAACTACCGAGGCCAGCCGCTCGACCAGGCCGGCCCAGAGTTCCAGCCGCTCGGCTTCACTCTCTCACAAGCCCCGCCTGGAGCTCCCCAGCCCGCCCCTGGTACCTCAACTACCGAGGCCAGCCGCTCGACCAGGCCGGCCGAGAGTTCCAGCCGCTCGGCTTCACTCTCTCACAAGACCCGCCTGGAGCTCCCCGCCCCACCCCTGGTACCTCAACTACCGAGGCCAGCCGCTCGACCACGCCGGCGCAGAGTTCCAGCCGCTCGGATAAGCTCTGTCACTCACCCGCCGCGCAGCCACCGGTAACGGGGAAATGTCGCCGCCTGGCGGACACGCCGTTGTAAATGAATGGGCTTTCGCACTTAGTGCAATTTTCGCCAACTCTCTGACTGGAGCTATGGAAGTATGGAGCTATGGAGCCACCAGCCACCCAGGCTGGAGCTATGGAGCCATGGAGCTCTGGTGCTATGGAGCTCTGGAGGTATGGAGCTATGGAGCTATGGAGCTATGGAGCTATGGAGCCCTGGAGCTCTGGAGGTATGGAGCTATGGTGCTATGGAGCTCTGAAGCCATGGAGCTCTGGTGCTATGGAGCTCTGGAGCTCTGGAGGTATGGAGCTCTGGAGGTATGGAGCTATGGAGCCCTGGAGCCCTGGAGCTATGGAGCCCTGGAGCTATGGAGCCCTGGAGCCCTGGAGCTATGGAGCCCTGGAGCTATGGAGCTATGGAGCCCTGGAGCTATGGAGCTATGGAGCTCTGGTGCTATGGAGCTATGGAGCTCTGGTGCTATGGAGCTATGGAGCTCTGGTGCTATGGAGCTATGGAGCTCTGGTGCTATGGAGCTATGGAGCTCTGGTGCTATGGAGCTATGGAGCTCTGGTGCTATGGAGCTATGGAGCTCTGGTGCTATGGAGCTATGGAGCTCTGGTGCTATGGAGCTATGGAGCTCTGGTGCTATGGAGCTATGGAGCTATGGAGCTCTGGTGCTATGGAGCTATGGAGCTCTGGTGCTATGGAGCTATGGAGCTCTGGTGCTATGGAGCTATGGAGCTCTGGTGCTATGGAGCTCTGGTGCTATGGAGCTATGGAGCTCTGGTGCTATGGAGCTCTGGAGCTCTGGAGGTATGGAGCTATGGAGCCACCAGCCAGCACCCTCCGTGGCTGGATCAATGGAAGTGTTTTAGGTACCAGGCAGCCAAAGGGCCGAGGCCTCACGCTCGACCACGCCGGCGCAGAGTTCCAGCCGCTCGGATAAGCTCTGTCACTCACCCGCCGCGCAGCCACCGGTAACGGGGAAATGTCGCCGCCTTGTGGACACGCCGTTGTAAATGAATGGGCTTTCGCACTTAGTGCAATTTTAGCCAACTCTCTGACTGGAGCTATGGAAGTATGGAGCTATGGAGCCACCAGCCACCCAGGCTGGAGCTATGGAGCTATGGAGCTCTGGTGCTATGGAGCTATGGAGCTCTGGTGCTATGGAGCTATGGAGCTCTGGTGCTATGGAGCTATGGAGCTCTGGTGCTATGGAGCTATGGAGCTCTGGTGCTATGGAGCTATGGAGCTCTGGTGCTATGGAGCTATGGAGCTCTGGTGCTATGGAGCTATGGAGCTCTGGTGCTATGGAGCTATGGAGCTCTGGTGCTATGGAGCTATGGAGCTCTGGTGCTATGGAGCTATGGAGCTCTGGTGCTATGGAGCTCTGGTGCTATGGAGCTATGGAGCTCTGGTGCTATGGAGCTCTGGAGCTCTGGAGGTATGGAGCTATGGAGCCACCAGCCAGCACCCTCCGTGGCTGGATCAATGGAAGTGTTTTAGGTACCAGGCAGCCAAAGGGCCGAGGCCTCACGCTCGACCACGCCGGCGCAGAGTTCCAGCCGCTCGGATAAGCTCTGTCACTCACCCGCCGCGCAGCCACCGGTAACGGGGAAATGTCGCCGCCTTGTGGACACGCCGTTGTAAATGAATGGGCTTTCGCACTTAGTGCAATTTTCGCCAACTCTCTGACTGGAGCTATGGAAGTATGGAGCTATGGAGCCACCAGCCACCCAGGCTGGAGCTATGGAGCTCTGGAGCTATGGAGCTCTGGTGCTATGGAAGTATGGAGCTCTGGAGCTATGGAAGTATGGCGCTATGGAGCTATGGAGCTCTGGAGGTATGGAGCTATGGAGCCCTGGAGCCCTGGAGCTATGGAGCCCTGGAGCCCTGGAGCTATGGAGCCCTGGAGCTATGGAGCTATGGAGCTATGGAGCCCTGGAGCTATGGAGCCCTGGAGCTATGGAGCTATGGAGCTCTGGTGCTATGGAGCTATGGAGCTCTGGTGCTATGGAGCTATGGAGCTCTGGTGCTATGGAGCTCTGGTGCTATGGAGCTATGGAGCTATGGAGCTCTGGTGCTATGGAGCTATGGAGCTCTGGTGCTATGGAGCTATGGAGCTCTGGTGCTATGGAGCTATGGAGCTCTGGTGCTATGGAGCTATGGAGCTCTGGTGCTATGGAGCTATGGAGCTCTGGAGGTATGGAGCTATGGAGGTATGGAGCCACCAGCCAGCACCTCCGAGGCTGGATCAATGGAAGTGTTTTAGGTACCAGGCAGCCAAAGGGCCGAGGCCTCACGCTCGACCACGCCGGCGCAGAGTTCCAGCCGCTCGGATAAGCTCTGTCACTCACCCGCCGCGCAGCCACCGGTAACGGGGAAATGTCGCCGCCTTGTGGACACGCCGTTGTAAATGAATGGGCTTTCGCACTTAGTGCAATTTTAGCCAACTCTCTGACTGGAGCTATGGAAGTATGGAGCTATGGAGCCACCAGCCACCCAGGCTGGAGCTATGGAGCTATGGAGCTCTGGTGCTATGGAGCTATGGAGCTCTGGTGCTATGGAGCTATGGAGCTCTGGTGCTATGGAGCTATGGAGCTCTGGTGCTATGGAGCTATGGAGCTCTGGAGGTATGGAGCTATGGAGCCCTGGAGCCCTGGAGCCCTGGAGCTATGGAGCCCTGGAGCCCTGGAGCTATGGAGCCCTGGAGCTATGGAGCTATGGAGCCCTGGAGCTATGGAGCCCTGGAGCTATGGAGCTATGGAGCTCTGGTGCTATGGAGCTATGGAGCTCTGGTGCTATGGAGCTATGGAGCTCTGGTGCTATGGAGCTATGGAGCTCTGGTGCTATGGAGCTATGGAGCTCTGGTGCTATGGAGCTATGGAGCTCTGGTGCTATGGAGCTATGGAGCTATGGAGCCACCAGCCAGCACCCTCCGTGGCTGGATCAATGGAAGTGTTTTAGGTACCAGGCAGCCAAAGGGCCGGGGCCTCACGCTCGACCACGCCGGCGCAGAGTTCCAGCCGCTCGGATAAGCTCTGTCACTCACCCGCCGCGCAGCCACCGGTAACGGGGAAATGTCGCCGCCTGGCGGACACGCCCTTGTAAATGAATGGGCTTTCGCACTTAGTGCAATTTTCGCCAACTCTCTGACTGGAGCTATGGAAGTATGGAGCTATGGAGCCACCAGCCACCCAGGCTGGAGCTATGGAGCTCTGGTGCTATGGAGCTCTGGTGCTATGGAGCTATGGAGCTCTGGTGCTATGGAGCTATGGAGCTCTGGTGCTATGGAGCTATGGAGCTCTGGTGCTATGGAGCTCTGGTGCTATGGAGCTATGGAGCTCTGGTGCTATGGAGCTATGGAGCTCTGGTGCTATGGAGCTATGGAGCTATGGAGCCACCAGCCAGCACCCTCCGTGGCTGGATCAATGGAAGTGTTTTAG
>NW_028232379.1:25000-42372 GCF_054491065.1 Syngnathus leptorhynchus | reverse complement strand
AGCTCCATAGCTCCAGCCTGGGTGGCTGGTGGCTCCATAGCTCCATACTTCCATAGCTCCAGTCAGAGAGTTGGCGAAAATTGCACTAAGTGCGAAAGCCCATTCATTTACAACGGCGTGTCCGCCAGGCGGCGACATTTCCCCGTTACCGGTGGCTGCGTGGCGGGTGAGTGACAGAGCTTATCCGAGCGGCTGGAACTCTGCGCCGGCGTGGTCGAGCGTGAGGCCCCGGCCCTTTGGCTGCCTGGTACCTAAAACACTTCCATTGATCCAGCCACGGAGGGTGCTGGCTGGTGGCTCCATAGCTCCATAGCTCCATAGCACCAGAGCTCCATAGCTCCATAGCACCAGAGCTCCATAGCTCCATAGCACCAGAGCTCCATAGCTCCATAGCACCAGAGCTCCATAGCTCCATAGCACCAGAGCTACATAGCTCCATAGCACCAGAGCTCCATAGCTCCATAGCACCAGAGCTCCATAGCTCCATAGCTCCAGGGCTCCATAGCTCCAGGGCTCCATAGCTCCATAGCTCCAGGGCTCCATAGCTCCAGGGCTCCAGGGCTCCATAGCTCCATAGCTCCAGGGCTCCATAGCTCCATACCTCCAGAGCTCCATAGCTCCAGCCTGGGTGGCTGGTGGCTCCATAGCTCCATACTTCCATAGCTCCAGTCAGAGAGTTGGCGAAAATTGCACTAAGTGCGAAAGCCCATTCATTTACAACGGCGTGTCCGCCAGGCGGCGACATTTCCCCCGTTACCGGTGGCTGCGTGGCGGGTGAGTGACAGAGCTTATCCGAGCGGCTGGAACTCTGCGCCGGCGTGGTCGAGCGTGAGGCCCCGGCCCTTTGGCTGCCTGGTACCTAAAACACTTCCATTGATCCAGCCACGGAGGGTGCTGGCTGGTGGCTCCATAGCTCCATAGCTCCATAGCACCAGAGCTCCATAGCTCCATAGCACCAGAGCTCCATAGCTCCATAGCACCAGAGCTCCATAGCTCCATAGCACCAGAGCTCCATAGCTCCATAGCACCAGAGCTACATAGCTCCATAGCACCAGAGCTCCATAGCTCCATAGCACCAGAGCTCCATAGCTCCATAGCACCAGAGCTCCATAGCTCCATAGCACCAGAGCTCCATAGCTCCATAGCACCAGAGCTCCATAGCTCCATAGCACCAGAGCTCCATAGCTCCATAGCACCAGAGCTCCATAGCTCCATAGCACCAGAGCTCCATAGCTCCATAGCACCAGAGCTCCATAGCTCCATAGCACCAGAGCTCCATAGCTCCATAGCACCAGAGCTCCATAGCTCCATAGCACCAGAGCTCCATAGCTCCATAGCTCCAGCCTGGGTGGCTGGTGGCTCCATAGCTCCATACTTCCATAGCTCCAGTCAGAGAGTTGGCTAAAATTGCACTAAGTGCGAAAGCCCATTCATTTACAACGGCGTGTCCACAAGGCGGCGACATTTCCCCGTTACCGGTGGCTGCGCGGCGGGTGAGTGACAGAGCTTATCCGAGCGGCTGGAACTCTGCGCCGGCGTGGTCGAGCGTGAGGCCTCGGCCCTTTGGCTGCCTGGTACCTAAAACACTTCCATTGATCCAGCCACGGAGGGTGCTGGCTGGTGGCTCCATAGCTCCATACCTCCAGAGCTCCAGAGCTCCATAGCACCAGAGCTCCATAGCTCCATAGCACCAGAGCTCCATAGCACCAGAGCTCCATAGCTCCATAGCACCAGAGCTCCATAGCTCCATAGCACCAGAGCTCCATAGCTCCATAGCACCAGAGCTCCATAGCTCCATAGCTCCATAGCACCAGAGCTCCATAGCTCCATAGCACCAGAGCTCCATAGCTCCATAGCACCAGAGCTCCATAGCTCCATAGCACCAGAGCTCCATAGCTCCATAGCACCAGAGCTCCATAGCTCCATAGCACCAGAGCTCCATAGCTCCATAGCACCAGAGCTCCATAGCTCCATAGCACCAGAGCTCCATAGCTCCATAGCACCAGAGCTCCATAGCTCCATAGCTCCAGGGCTCCATAGCTCCATAGCTCCAGGGCTCCATAGCTCCAGGGCTCCAGGGCTCCATAGCTCCAGGGCTCCATAGCTCCAGGGCTCCAGGGCTCCATAGCTCCATACCTCCAGAGCTCCATACCTCCAGAGCTCCAGAGCTCCATAGCACCAGAGCTCCATGGCTTCAGAGCTCCATAGCACCATAGCTCCATACCTCCAGAGCTCCAGGGCTCCATAGCTCCATAGCTCCATAGCTCCATAGCTCCATACCTCCAGAGCTCCATAGCACCAGAGCTCCATGGCTCCATAGCTCCAGCCTGGGTGGCTGGTGGCTCCATAGCTCCATACTTCCATAGCTCCAGTCAGAGAGTTGGCGAAAATTGCACTAAGTGCGAAAGCCCATTCATTTACAACGGCGTGTCCGCCAGGCGGCGACATTTCCCCGTTACCGGTGGCTGCGCGGCGGGTGAGTGACAGAGCTTATCCGAGCGGCTGGAACTCTGCGCCGGCGTGGTCGAGCGGCTGGCCTCGGTAGTTGAGGTACCAGGGGTGGGGCGGGGAGCTCCAGGCGGGTCTTGTGAGAGAGTGAAGCCGAGCGGCTGGAACTCTCGGCCGGCCTGGTCGAGCGGCTGGCCTCGGTAGTTGAGGTACCAGGGGCGGCTGGGGAGCTCCAGGCGGGGCTTGTGAGAGAGTGAAGCCGAGCGGCTGGAACTCTGGGCCGGCCTGGTCGAGCGGCTGGCCTCGGTAGTTGAGGTACCAGGGGCGGGCTGGGGAGCTCCAGGCGGGGCTTGTGAGAGAGTGTAGCCGAGCGGCTGGAACTCTGGGCCGGCGTGGTTGAGCAGCATGCCCGCGGAGGTGGCTCTTCCATAGGCAGGGAGGGTGCTGGAGCTCCACACTTCCATAGGCAGGGAGGGTGCTGGAGCTCCACACTTCCATAGGCAGGGAGGGTGCTGGAGCTCCACACTTCCATAGGCAGGGAGGGTGCTGGAGCTCCACACTTCCATAGGCAGGAGGGTGCTGGAGCTCCACACTTCCATAGGCAGGGAGGGTGCTGGAGCTCCACACTTCCATAGGCAGGAGGGTGCTGGAGCTCCACACTTCCATAGGCAGGGAGGGTGCTGGAGCTCCACACTTCCATAGGCAGGGAGGGTGCTGGAGCTCCACACTTCCATAGGCAGGGAGGGGTGCTGGAGCTCCACACTTCCATAGGCAGGGAGGGTGCTGGCACATCCACACTTCCAGCCACGGAGCATGCTGGCACTTCCACCTTGCTTGCTAAGTCGGCGTGATCTTGCCCAAAAAGTCCCTCCTCACCTCCAGCTGGAAGTGGAAAAAAATCCTCCACCTGCTTGGCCGAGGGTTCTGGAAGCCAGCAGCTCGCAGAATGTTGCCAAAGTTTCACTGGAAGGAAAAGAAAAGAGAAGACCGAGTGCGCATTTCACCTACCGCCGAATGTCCACAAGAGGGAAGTGTCACTCCGTCGCAGAATCTGCGCCGACGCACTCGGCACCCTTCGAATTTATGGTGCCGGTGCGGGTGTTCTGGGTGCAAAAAGGCCGCCCAAGTGGTAGAAAAAAATCAAGACTTCGTCTCTTAGGTCGAAATTAATGCCAAGTTTTGAAATGCGCTGGCAGGGGTGGACCAGGGCCCGTTAGAAGTGCTTAGCCGAGGTCCTGGAAGCCTAACCCGGCGTGATCTTGTGCAAAAAGCCGCTGCTGAGCTCCAGCTGGAAGTGTAAAAAGAACCGGGCTGGATCAAAAAAAGAACCGGGCGGCCCTTTAAAATTGCTTAGCCGAGGTCCTGGAACCCTAACCCGGCGTGATCTTGTGCAAAAAGCCGCTGCTGAGCTCCAGCTGGAAGTGTAAAAAGAACCGGGCTGGTTCAAAAAAAGAACCGGGCGACCCGTTAGAAGTGCTTAGCCGAGGTCCTGGAAGCCTAACCCGGCGTGATCTTGTGCAAAAAGCCGCTGCTGAGCTCCAGCTGGAAGTGGAAAAAGAACCGGCTGGATCAAAAAAGAACCGGGCGACCCGTTAAAATTGCTTAGCCGAGGTCCTGGAAGCCTAACACGGCGTGATCTTGTGCAAAAAGCCGCTCCCGAGCTCCAGCTGGAAGTGTAAAAAGAAACCAGGCTGGATAAAAAAAAGAACCGGGCTGGATAAAAAAAAAGAACCGGGCGGCCCGTTAAAATTGCTTAGCCGAGGTCCTGGAAGCCTAACCCGGCGTGATCTTGTGCAAAAAGCCGCTCCCGAGCTCCAGCTGGAAGTGTAAAAAGAACCGGGCTGGATAAAAAAAGAACCGGGCTGGATCAAAAAAGAACCGGGCGACCCGTTAAAATTGCTTAGCCGAGGTCCTGGAAGCCTAACACGGCGTGTTCTTGTGCAAAAAGCCGCTCCCAAGCTCCAGCTGGAAGTGTAAAAAGAACCGGGCTGGATAAAAAAAGAACCGGGCTGGATCAAAAAAGAACCGGGCGACCCGTTAAAATTGCTTAGCCGAGGTCCTGGAAGCCTAACACGGCGTGATCTTGTGCAAAAAAGCCGCTCCCGAGCTCCAGCTGGAAGTGTAAAAAGAACCGGGCTGGATAAAAAAAGAACCGGGCTGGATAAAAAAAAGAACCGGGCGACCCGTTAAAATTGCTTAGCCGAGGTCCTGGAAGCCTAACACGGCGTGTTCTTGTGCAAAAAGCCGCTCCCGAGCTCCAGCTGGAAGTGTAAAAAGAACCAGGCTGGATAAAAAAAAGAACCGGGCTGGATCAAAAAAGAACCGGGCGACCCGTTAAAATTGCTTAGCCGAGGTCCTGGAAGCCTAACACGGCGTGATCTTGTGCAAAAAGCCGCTCCCGAGCTCCAGCTGAAGTGTAAAAAGAACCAGGCTGGATAAAAAAAAGAACCGGGCTGGTTCAAAAAAGAACCGGGCAACCCGTTAAAATTGCTTAGCCGAGGTCCTGGAAGCCTAACACGGCGTGTTCTTGTGCAAAAAGCCGCTCCCGAGCTCCAGCTGGAAGTGTAAAAAGAACCAGGCTGGATAAAAAAAAGAACCGGGCTGGATCAAAAAAGAACCGGCGACCCGTTAAAATTGCTTAGCCGAGGTCCTGGAAGCCTAACACGGCGTGATCTTGTGCAAAAAGCCGCTCCCGAGCTCCAGCTGGAAGTGTAAAAAGAACCGGGCTGGATAAAAAAAGAACCGGGCTGGATAAAAAAAAAGAACCGGGCGACCCGTTAAAATTGCTTAGCCGAGGTCCTGGAAGCCTAACACGGCGTGATCTTGTGCAAAAAGCCGCTCCCCGAGCTCCAGCTGGAAGTGTAAAAAGAACCAGGCTGGATAAAAAAAAAGAACCGGGCTGGATCAAAAAAGAACCGGGCGACCCGTTAAAATTGCTTAGCCGAGGTCCTGGAAGCCTAACACGGCGTGTTCTTGTGCAAAAAGCCGCTCCCGAGCTCCAGCTGGAAGTGTAAAAAGAACCAGGCTGGATAAAAAAAAGAACCGGGCTGGATCAAAAAAGAACCGGGCGACACCGTTAAAATTGCTTAGCCGAGGTCCTGGAAGCCTAACACGGCGTGTTCTTGTGCAAAAAGCCGCTCCCGAGCTCCAGCTGGAAGTGTAAAAAGAACCAGGCTGGATAAAAAAAAGAACCGGGCTGGATCAAAAAAGAACCGGGCGACCCGTTAAAATTGCTTAGCTGAGGTCCTGGAAGCCTAACACGGCGTGATCTTGTGCAAAAAGCCGCTCCCGAGCTCCAGCTGGAAGTGTAAAAAGAACCGGGCTGGATAAAAAAAAGAACCGGGCTGGATAAAAAAAAAGAACCGGGCGGCCCGTTAAAATTGCTTAGCCGAGGTCCTGGAAGCCTAACCCGGCGTGATCTTGTGCAAAAAGCCGCTCCCGAGCTCCAGCTGGAAGTGTAAAAAGAACCGGGCTGGATAAAAAAAGAACCGGGCTGGATCAAAAAAGAACCGGGCGACCCGTTAAAATTGCTTAGCCGAGGTCCTGGAAGCCTAACACGGCGTGTTCTTGTGCAAAAAGCCGCTCCCCAAGCTCCAGCTGGAAGTGTAAAAAGAACCGGGCTGGATAAAAAAAAGAACCGGGCTGGATCAAAAAAGAACCGGGGCGACCCGTTAAAATTGCTTAGCCGAGGTCCCTGGAAGCCTAACACGGCGTGATCTTGTGCAAAAAGCCGCTCCCGAGCTCCAGCTGGAAGTGTAAAAAGAACCGGGCTGGATAAAAAAAGAACCGGGCTGGATAAAAAAAGAACCGGGCGACCCGTTAAAATTGCTTAGCCGAGGTCCTGGAAGCCTAACACGGCGTGTTCTTGTGCAAAAAGCCGCTCCCGAGCTCCAGCTGGAAGTGTAAAAAGAACCAGGCTGGATAAAAAAAAGAACCGGGCTGGATCAAAAAAGAACCGGGCGACCCGTTAAAATTGCTTAGCCGAGGTCCTGGAAGCCTAACACGCGTGATCTTGTGCAAAAAGCCGCTCCCGAGCTCCAGCTGGAAGTGTAAAAAGAACCAGGCTGGATAAAAAAAAGAACCGGGCTGGTTCAAAAAAGAACCGGGCAAACCCGTTAAAACTTGCTTAGCCGAGGTCCTGGAAGCCTAACACGGCGTGTTCTTGTGCAAAAAGCCGCTCCCGAGCTCCAGCTGGAAGTGTAAAAAGAACCAGGCTGGATAAAAAAAAGAACCGGGCTGGATCAAAAAAGAACCGGGCGACCCGTTAAAATTGCTTAGCCGAGGTCCTGGAAGCCTAACACGGCGTGATCTTGTGCAAAAAGCCGCTCCCGAGCTCCAGCTGGAAGTGTAAAAAAGAACCGGGCTGGATAAAAAAAGAACCGGGCTGGATAAAAAAAAAGAACCGGGCGACCCGTTAAAATTGCTTAGCCGAGGTCCTGGAAGCCTAACACGGCGTGATCTTGTGCAAAAAGCCGCTCCCGAGCTCCAGCTGGAAGTGTAAAAAGAACCAGGCTGGATAAAAAAAAGAACCGGGCTGGATCAAAAAAGAACCGGGCGACCCGTTAAAATTGCTTAGCCGAGGTCCTGGAAGCCTAACACGGCGTGTTCTTGTGCAAAAAGCCGCTCCCGAGCTCCAGCTGGAAGTGTAAAAAGAACCAGGCTGGATAAAAAAAGAACCGGGCTGGATCAAAAAAGAACGGGCGACCCGTTAAATTGCTTAGCCGAGGTCCTGGAAGCCTAACACGGCGTGTTCTTGTGCAAAAAGCCGCTCCCGAGCTCCAGCTGGAAGTGTAAAAAGAACCAGGCTGGATAAAAAAAAGAACCGGGCTGGTTCAAAAAAGAACCGGGCAACCCGTTAAAATTGCTTAGCCGAGGTCCTGGAAGCCTAACACGGCGTGTTCTTGTGCAAAAAGCCGCTCCCGAGCTCCAGCTGGAAGTGTAAAAAGAACCAGGCTGGATAAAAAAAGAACCGGGCTGGATCAAAAAAGAACCGGGCGACCCGTTAAAATTGCTTAGCCGAGGTCCTGGAAGCCTAACACGGCGTGATCTTGTGCAAAAAAGCCGCTCCCGAGCTCCAGCTGGAAGTGTAAAAAGAACCGGGCTGGATAAAAAAAGAACCGGGCTGGATAAAAAAAAAGAACCGGGCGACCCGTTAAAATTGCTTAGCCGAGGTCCTGGAAGCCTAACACGGCGTGATCTTGTGCAAAAAGCCGCTCCCGAGCTCCAGCTGGAAGTGTAAAAAGAACCAGGCTGGATAAAAAAAAGAACCGGGCTGGATCAAAAAAGAACCGGGCGACCCGTTAAAATTGCTTAGCCGAGGTCCTGGAAGCCTAACACGGCGTGTTCTTGTGCAAAAAGCCGCTCCCGAGCTCCAGCTGGAAGTGTAAAAAGAACCAGGCTGGATAAAAAAAAGAACCGGGCTGGATCAAAAAAGAACCGGGCGACCCGTTAAAATTGCTTAGCCGAGGTCCTGGAAGCCTAACACGGCGTGTTCTTGTGCAAAAAGCCGCTCCCGAGCTCCAGCTGGAAGTGTAAAAAGAACCAGGCTGGATAAAAAAAAGAACCGGGCTGGATCAAAAAAGAACCGGGCGACCCGTTAAAATTGCTTAGCTGAGGTCCTGGAAGCCTAACACGGCGTGATCTTGTGCAAAAAGCCGCTCCCGAGCTCCAGCTGGAAGTGTAAAAAGAACCGGGCTGGATAAAAAAAAAGAACCGGGCTGGTTCAAAAAAGAACCGGGCAACCCGTTAAAATTGCTTAGCCGAGGTCCTGGAAGCCTAACCCGGCGTGATCTTGCCCGAAAGTCGGCCTCTATACTTCCATTTTAGGTACCAGGGGCTATTAGTGTACTTGGTCCCACTAGTCAGTGTACTCATCCAGTTACCCCCCGTTTTCCAAAACACCATCGGCACGTATAAGGGGGGGACTCTTGAGAGAGATGAGGTATATGGCAGCGCAACACCAATCCGCTCCGCGCTGGTTCCCATGTCGGCTACGGATGAATAAAACCAGCCTGTCCCCCCTGGAGCTCACGAGACACGGAATTTTTTCTAAGTGCCAACGGCTCTTCCGAGCAAACGTGTCCGCTCCGGCTGGTTCCCCCGTCGGCCTCGAATGACGAAAAATGCCGGTCTCCGCCCGGAGCTCATGACAAACGAAAAATTTTCTAAGTGCCAACGGCACTAGCGAGCGAATGTGTCCGCTCGGCGCTGGTTCCCGGGTCGAACCCGGAAGACGAAAAACGCCGCTCTCCGCCCGGAGCTCATGACAAACGAAAAATTTTCTAAGTGCCAACGGCACTAGCGAGCGAATGTGTCCGCTCGGCGCTGGTTCCCGGGTCGAACCCGGAAGACGAAAAACGCCGCTCTCCGCCCGGAGCTCATGACAAACGAAAAATTTTCTAAGTGCCAACGGCACTAGCGAGCGAATGTGTCCGCTCGGCGCTGGTTCCCGGGTCGAACCCGGAAGACGAAAAACGCCGCTCTCCCGCCCGGAGCTCATGACAAACGAAAAATTTTCTAAGTGCCAACGGCACTAGCGAGCGAATGTGTCCGCTCGGCGCTGGTTCCCGGGTCGAACCCGGAAGACGAAAAACGCCGCTCTCCGCCCGGAGCTCATGACAAACGAAAAATTTTCTAAGTGCCAACGGCACTAGCGAGCGAATGTGTCCGCTCGGCGCTGGTTCCCGGGTCGAACCCGGAAGACGAAAAACGCCGCTCTCCGCCCGGAGCTCATGACAAACGAAAAATTTTCTAAGTGCCAACGGCACTAGCGAGCGAATGTGTCCGCTCGGCGCTGGTTCCCGGGTCGAACCCGGAAGAACGAAAAACGCCGCTCTCCGCCCGGAGCTCATGACAAACGAAAAATTTTCTAAGTGCCAACGGCACTAGCGAGCGAATGTGTCCGCTCGGCGCTGGTTCCCGGGTCGAACCCGGAAGACGAAAAACGCCGCTCTCCGCCCGGAGCTCATGACAAACGAAAAATTTTCTAAGTGCCAACGGCACTAGCGAGCGAATGTGTCCGCTCGGCGCTGGTTCCCGGGTCGAACCCGGAAGACGAAAAACGCCGCTCTCCGCCCGGAGCTCATGACAAACGAAAAATTTTCTAAGTGCCAACGGCACTAGCGAGCGAATGTGTCCGCTCGGCGCTGGTTCCCGGGTCGAACCCGGAAGACAAAAAACGCCGGTCTCCGCCCGGAGCTCATGACAAACGAAAAATTTTCTAAGTGCCAACGGCACTAGCGAGCGAATGTGTCCGCTCGGCGCTGGTTCCCGGGTCGAACCCGGGAAGACGAAAAACGCCGCTCTCCGCCGGAGCTCATGACAAACGAAAAATTTTCTAAGTGCCAAACGGCACTTGCGAGCGAATGTGTCCGCTCGGCGCTGGTTCCCGGGTCGGACCCGGAAGACGAAAAAACGCGGTCTCCGCCCGGAGCTCATGACAAACGAAAAATTTTCTAAGTGCCAACGGCACTAGCGAGCGAATGTGTCCGCTCGGCGCTGGTTCCCGGGTCGGACCCGGAAGACGAAAAACGCCGGTCCTCGCCTGGAGGTCCCAGCAAAATCGGCGAAAAAACGACTAAGTGTCAACTTTCGAAAAAACGACTAAGTGCCCACGGCTCTGCGGGGCTTGTGAGTCCGCCCCGCGCCGGTTCGGTGGTCGGCCTCAAAAAGCAAAAAATCAGCCTCTCTCCCTGGAGCTCACCTCGAGGTACCAGGGGGTGAGGTACCCGGGCTAAGGTGCAGTACCTTTTTTGGTCTTCAGGTGCGCCAGAGTACAATGAAATGGTCCAGTAGTCAGTGTACTCATCGACTTTCCCCCCGTTTTCCAAAGCACCTCGTTTACGAGTATGGAGGAGATGGTGCTGGTCTCCCCACGGCGTCGGACACGCCGTCCTCGACAGCACAAGGTCGGATAGAAGACCTGGAAAGCGCCGTGGCACGCGCTGGAGGTGGGCACTTTGGCGAAAAAACGACTAAGTGTCAACTTTCGAAAAAACGACTAAGTGTCAACTTTCGAAAAAACGGCTAAGTGTCAACTTTCGAAAAAACGACTAAGTGTCACCTCTCTGAAAAAATGGCAAAGTGTCGCCTCTCTGAAATTTTTCTAAGTGCCCACGGCTCTGCGGGCTCGTGCATCCGAGCCGCGCCGGTTCTGCAACCGGCCTAGAATGACGAAAAATAACGGTCTCCTCCTGGAGCTCACAGCCAATTGTGGCGAAAAAGTGGCAAAGTGCCCACGGCCCTGCCGAGCTTTGGCGTCCGCTCAGCGCCGGTGCCGCAGTCGGCCTCGAATGACGAAAAATGACGGTCTCCTCCTGGAGCTCACAGCCAACTTGGCAAAAAGTTTCTAAGTGCCCACGGCCCTGCCGAGCTTTGGCGTCCGCCCAGCGCGGTTCCGCAGTCGGCCTCGAATGACGAAAAATAACGGTCTCCTCCTGGAGCTCACAGCCAACTTGGCAAAAAGTTTCTAAGTGCCCACGGCCCTGCCGAGCTTTGGCGTCCGCCCAGCGCCGGTTCCGCAGTCGGCCTCGAATGACGAAAAATAACGGTCTCCTCCTGGAGCTCACAGCCAACTTGGCAAAAAGTTTCTAAGTGCCCACGGCCCTGCCGAGCTTTGGCGTCCGCTCAGCGCCGGTGCCGCAGTCGGCCTCGAATGACGAAAATGACGGTCTCCTCCTGGAGCTCACAGCCAACTTGGCAAAAAGTTTCTAAGTGCCCCACGGCCCTGCCGAGCTTTGGCGTCCGCCCAGCGCCGGTTCCGCAGTCGGCCTCGAATGACGAAAAATAACGGTCTCCTCCTGGAGCTCACAGCCAACTTGGCAAAAAGTTTCTAAGTGCCCACGGCCCTGCCGAACTTTGGCGTCCGCTCAGCGCCGGTTCCGCAGTCGGCCTCGAATGACGAAAAATAACGGTCTCCTCCTGGAGCTCACAGCCAACTTGGCAAAAAGTTTCTAAGTGCCCACGGGCCCTGCCGAACTTTGGCGTCCGCTCAGCGCCGGTTCCGCAGTCGGCCTCGAATGACGAAAAATAACGGTCTCCTCCTGGAGCTCACAGCCAACTTGGCAAAAAGTTTCTAAGTGCCCACGGCCCTGCCGAGCTTTGGCGTCCGCCCAGCGCCGGTTCCGCAGTCGGCCTCGAATGACGAAAAATAACGGTCTCCTCCTGGAGCTCACAGCCAACTTGGCAAAAAGTTTCTAAGTGCCCACGGCCCTGCCGAGCTTTGGCGTCCGCCCAGCGCCGGTTCCGCAGTCGGCCTCGAATGACGAAAAATAACGGTCCTCCTCCTGGAGCTCACAGCCAACTTGGCAAAAAGTTTCTAAGTGCCCACGCCCTGCCGAGCTTTGGCGTCCGCCCAGCGCCGGTTCCGCAGTCGGCCTCGAATGACGAAAAATAACGGTCTCCTCCTGGAGCTCACAGCCAACTTGGCAAAAAGTTTCTAAGTGTCACATCTCTGAAAAAACGACTAAGTGTCAACTTTCGAAAAAACGGCTAAGTGTCAACTTTCGAAAAAACGGCAAAGTGTCACATCTCTGAAAAAACGGCTAAGTGTCGACTTTCGAAAAAACGGCTAAGTGTCAACTTTCGAAAAAACGGCAAAGTGTCACATCTCTGAAAAAACGGCTAAGTGTCACATCTCTGAAAAAACGGCTAAGTGTCACATCTCTGAAAAAACGGCTAAGTGTCGCCTCTCTGAAAAAAACGGCAAAGTGTCAACTTTCGAAAAAACGGACAGAGTGTCGCCTCTCTGAAAAAACGACTAAGTGTCGACTCTGAGAAAATGGCAAAGTGCCCACGGCTCTGCGGGCTCGTGCATCCGACCCGCGCCGGTTCCCCAGCCGGCCTGAAATAAGGCAAAACCAGCCTCTCCGCCTGGAGCTCAGAGCCAACTTGGCGAATATTTTCTAAGTGCCCACGGCTCTGCGTGGCTACGGCGTCTGCCCAGCGCCGGTTCCTGGGTCGAACCCCGAGGACGAGGAATGCCGGTCTCCGCCTGGAGGTCCCAGCTTAATCGGCGAAAATTTCTAAGTGCCCACGGCTCTGCCGGGCTCGTGCATCCGACCCGCGCCGGTTCCCCAGCCGGCCTGAAATAAGGCAAAACCAGGCTCTCCCCCCTGGAGCTCAGAGCCAATTGTGGCAGAAAAAACGACTAAGTGTCAACTTTCGAAAAAACGACTAAGTGTCAACTTTCCAAAAAAACGGCTAAGTGTCGACTTTCGAAAAAACGGCTAAGTGTCAACTTTCGAAAAAACGACTAAGTGTCGCCTCTGAAAAAACGACTAAGTGTCGCCTCTCTGAAAAAACGACTAAGTGCCCACGGCTCTGGGGGGCTTGTGAGTCCGCCCCGCGCCGGTTCGGCGGTCGGCCTCAAAAAGCGAAAATCAGCCTCTCTCCCTGGAGCTCACCAAAAATTGTCGAAATTTTTCTAAGTTCTCCTCGAGGTACCAGGGGGTGAGGTACCCGGGCTAAGGTGCAGTACCTTTTTTGGTCTTCAGGTGCGCCAGAGTACAATGAAATGGTCCCAGTAGTCAGTGTACTCATCGACTTTCCCCCCGTTTTCCAAAGCACCCCGTTTACGAGTATGGAGGAGATGGTGCTGGTCTCCCCACGGCGTCGGACACGCCGTCCTCGACAGCACAAGGTCGGATAGAAGACCTGAAAAGCGCCGTGGCACGCGCTGGAGGTGTCACTGTGGCGAAAAAGTGACTAAGTGTCAACTTTCGAAAAAACGGCTAAGTGTCAACTTTCGAAAAAACGGCTAAGTGTCAACTTTCGAAAAAACTGCTAAGTGTCAACTTTCGAAAAAACGACTAAGTGTCGCCTCTCTGAAAAAACGGCAAAGTGTCAACTTTCGAAAAAACGACTAAGTGTCAACTTTCGAAAAAACGACTAAGTGTCACCTCTCTGAAAAAATGGCAAAGTGTCAACTGCGAATGTGGTGGTGCATGGAAGGAAGTGGAGGACGGCCGCCTCCTTAAACACAGGCCGGAGAGGAGCGTCAGGGCCAGGCTCCTCAAACATGGACCGAGTGTCGCCCTTAACACAGACCAAGGGGAGGACGGCCGCCTCCTTAAACACAGGCCGGAGAGGAGCGTCAGGGCCAGGCTCCTCAAACATGGACCGAGTGTCGCCCTTAACACAGACCAAGGGGAGGACGGCCGCCTCCTTAAACACAGGCCGGAGAGGAGCGTCAGGGCCAGGCTCCTCAAACATGGACCGAGTGTCGCCCTTAACACGGACCAAGGGGAGGACGGCCGCCTCCTTAAACACAGGCCGGAGAGGAGCGTCAGGGCCAGGCTCCTCAAACATGGACCGAGTGTCGCCCTTAACACGGACCAAGGGGAGGACGGCCGCCTCCTTAAACACAGGCCGGAGAGGAGCGTCAGGGCCAGGCTCCTCAAACATGGACCGAGTGTCGCCCTTAACACAGACCAAGGGGAGGACGGCCGCCTCCTTAAACACAGGCCGGAGAGGAGCGTCAGGGCCAGGCTCCTCAAACATGGACCGAGTGTCGCCCTTAACACGGACCAAGGGGAGGACGGCCGCCTCCTTAAACACAGGCCGGAGAGGAGCGTCAGGGCCAGGCTCCTCAAACATGGACCGAGTGTCGCCCTTAACACGGACCAAGGGGAGGACGGCCGCCTCCTTAAACACAGGCCGGAGAGGAGCGTCAGGGCCAGGCTCCTCAAACATGGACAGAGTGTCGCCCTTAACACAGACCAAAACGGAGGACGGCCGTCTCCCTAAATACAGGCCGAACCGGAGCGCGAGTTGTCGCTCCTTAAACACGGACCGAGTGGAGGACGGCCGCCTCCTTAAACACAGGCCGAACAAAATGACACAAAGTGTCAACTGCGAATGTTGTCCATCCAAGGAAGGAGCGTGATGCCCGGCCGGCTCCTTAAACACAGGCGAGAGTCGCCCCGGACGGTCCGCCTCGCGGCGCCCGTCTGCTCGGATAAAATGACACAAAGTGTCAACTACGAATGTTGTCCATCCAAGGAGGGAGCGTGATGCCCGGCCGGCTCCGAAAACACAGGCCGAGAGTCGCCCCGGACGGTCCGCCTCGCGGCGCCCGTCTGCTCGATAAAATGACACAAAGTGTCAACTGCGAATGTTGTCCATCCAAGGAAGGAGCGTGATGCCCCGGCCGGCTCCTTAAACACAGGCCGAGAGTCGCCCCGGACGGTCCGCCTCGCGGCGCCCGCCCGCTCGGATAAAATGACACAAAGTGTCAACTACGAATGTTGTCCATCCAAGGAAGGAGCGTGATGCCCGGCCGGCTCCTTAAACACAGGCCGAGAGTCGCCCCGGACGGTCGCCTCGCGGCGCCCGTCTGCTCGGATAAAATGACACAAAGTGTCAACTACGAATGTTGTCCATCCAAGGAGGGAGCGTGATGCCCGGCCGGCTCCGAAAACACAGGCCGAGAGTCGCCCCGGACGGTCCGCCTCGCGGCGCCCGTCTGCTCGGATAAAATGACACAAAGTGTCAACTGCGAATGTTGTCCATCCAAGGAAGGAGCGTGATGCCCGGCCGGCTCCTTAAACACAGGCCGAGAGTCGCCCCGGACGGTCCGCCTCGCGGCGCCCGCCCGCTCGGATAAAATGACACAAAGTGTCAACTACGAATGTTGTCCATCCAAGGAAGGAGCGTGATGCCCGGCCGGCTCCTTAAACACAGGCCGAGAGTCGCCCCGGACGGTCGCCTCGCGGCGCCCGTCTGCTCGGATAAAATGACACAAAGTGTCAACTACGAATGTTGTCCATCCAAGGAGGGAGCGTGATGCCCGGCCGGCTCCGAAAACACAGGCCGAGAGTCGCCCCCGGACGGTCCGCCTCGCGGCGCCCGTCTGCTCGGATAAAATGACACAAAGTGTCAACTACGAATGTTGTCCATCCAAGGAGGGAGCGTGAGGCCCGGCCGGCTCCGAAAACACAGGCCGAGAGTCGCCCCGGACGGTCCGCCTCTCGAGGCGCCCGCCCGCTCGGATAAAATGACACAAAGTGTCAACTACGAATGTTGTCCATCCAAGGAGGGAGCGTGATGCCCGCCGGCTCCGAAAACACAGGCCGAGATTCGACCCCGGACGGGCCGTCTTCTCCCGGCGCCCGCCCGCGTACGCCCCCCATCCCCGGTCGCCCGTCTGCTCCCGGCGGGCCTCCGAGTACCCCCTCACCCAACTGACCGACTGGCACTCATGACCCGCCTTGGTAGGGCCTCCATCGGCCTCGGCTCGTCCGACGTCGGGTGGACGGTTCCTACCCACTGCGGGTCGCACTCTAGCGCCCGGCCGCCGCGTGAGCGTGCGCTCCCCGCGCCGCCCCCGCAGGCCCCGGCGCGACCGTACTGCGGCGAGACCGAGACGACCCGGTTTGGCATCCATCCCACCTAGCCACGATCCACGGAGGCCGAGCGAGCGGCTGAGTGTCGGGCGCCGCGCGTGCGAGCGTCCGCCGGCCGCGCCGGTCCTTCCGCGAATGTCGTTTCTCAAACCCTCCGGCTTGATAGCGGCGGCACCACGGGAAGCCGTCCACACACACACCGTCCGACCTCTATCCGAAAAGCCTTCCCGACCAACCGCGGTCGCGGGGGCGTCTGTCGCTCCGCATCGGGGGGGCGTATGGCTTCCGCGCTACGCGCTGCGGGCTCGGGGGGGCCGCAACGGCTGAGTCTGACTCGGCCGGGGCGCAGCTTCCCTCCCGGCAGTCAGCAATAGTGCCGATCGCGCCCTGCCACCAGCCCCCTCCCCGACGGGTTCGTCGGCGCCGGCTGGCCGCCGTCCGCCTTCGTTCCCCGAGGGTTCCCAACCAGCGCCGATCCAACTCCGCATCCTGGCCGCACGCAGTGCGTGCCTCGCGCGGGTAAGTCGCCGGCGCAGCGCCGCAGCTCCCGACCCCCGCGTACGGGAATAGTTGAGGGCCTCAGCGGGCCGCACCGACCGAGTCCGACTCGGGCCGGGGCGCAGATTCCCGCTTGGGTGACCGAACGTTCTCTGCTCGGGCCGGAGGGCCGACGCCCGTCCCCCCCCGTCGTCCCCCACGGACCGCCTCCGAGGCCACTTCGCACGGCTCATCCTCGGCTCCCTACCAATGCTTAATCGATGGGGCCGCCCGGCCGGATTCGCGCCACCCTGTCCACCGCGAGTCTCCCCAGACTAACCCGAGTTACCGCCCAGCTCGCCTAACCTTGCACTCGCTCTGCCAAACGGTCGTGTAGTCGGCGGGCCGTCCTACGGGTCGCCCTCCCTCCCCAAACGCGCGGCGGGATAGCGGCAAGGCGGCGGCGGCGGCCAGCGGCGTCGGGGCGCTCGCACCGGAGAAGAGGCGTCTTACGAGGCCGGGCGCAGCTCCCTCTCGTTTACTTGCTGAGTAGCGGCGCTCGAAGGTTCCGCGGCGAGCGCGGCTCATCCCATTGAATGTCCCTGCACCAGGCTCCATCGAAGGGCCGCCCGGCCGGATTCGCACCCCCCTGTCCACCGCGAAGTCCCCTCGACTAACCCGAGTTACCGCCCAGTTCGCCTAACCTTGCATCGCCCCGCCAAACGAGCGAGTTGTCGGCCGTCCTGCGGGTCGCCACCGGCCCCAAACGTGCGGAGGGATAGCGGCAAGGCGGCGGCGGCGGCCAGCGGCGTCGGGGTCGACCTAGCACCGGAGAAGAGGTGTCTTACGAGGCCGGGCGCAGCTCCTCTCGTTTAGGGGTCCGCGAGGGTCGCATTCGAGGTTCCGCGTCCTCGGCTTCGGCTGCGCCGGGTCCAGCCCGATCCATCTCACCCCGCGCAGGCGTCAGACCACCTAGAGCCCCCGCGAACCGCGGCCGGCGTCCGGAAAACAGTCGCGCGAGCCCCCGCTCCGGCGGGCCGGCGAGCGAGAGGCGCTACCCAGCCACCCTCTCTCCTACCTGGTTGATCCTGCCAGTAGCATATG
>NW_028232379.1:0-15000 GCF_054491065.1 Syngnathus leptorhynchus | reverse complement strand
GCTCCATAGCACCAGAGCTCCATAGCTCCATAGCACCAGAGCTCCATAGCTCCATAGCACCAGAGCTCCATAGCTCCATAGCACCAGAGCTCCATAGCTCCATAGCACCAGAGCTCCATAGCTCCATAGCACCAGAGCTCCATAGCTCCATAGCACCAGAGCTCCATAGCTCCATAGCACCAGAGCTCCATAGCTCCATAGCACCAGAGCTCCATAGCTCCATAGCACCAGAGCTCCATAGCTCCATAGCTCCAGGGCTCCATAGCTCCAGGGCTCCTAGCTCCATAGCTCCAGGGCTCCATAGCTCCAGGGCTCCAGGGCTCCATAGCTCCATACCTCCAGAGCTCCATAGCTCCATACTTCCAGAGCTCCATAGCTCCATAGCTCCATACTTCCATAGCTCCAGCCGCGGAGGGTGCTGGCTGGTGGCTCCATAGCTCCATACTTCCATACTTGCAGCCACGGAGTTGGCTAAAATTGCACTAAGTGCGAAAGCCCATTCATTTACAACGGCGTGTCCGCCAGGCGGCGACATTTCCCCGTTACCGGTGGCTGCGCGGCGGGTGAGTGACAGAGCTTATCCGAGCGGCTGGAACTCTGCGCCGGCGTGGTCGAGCGTGAGGCCCCGGCCCTTTGGCTGCCTGGTACCTAAAACACTTCCATTGATCCAGCCACGGAGGGTGCTGGCTGGTGGCTCCATAGCTCCATAGCTCCATAGCACCAGAGCTCCATAGCTCCATAGCACCAGAGCTCCATAGCTCCATAGCACCAGAGCTCCATAGCTCCATAGCACCAGAGCTCCAGAGCTCCATAGCACCAGAGCTCCAGAGCTCCATAGCACCAGAGCTCCATAGCTCCATAGCACCAGAGCTCCAGAGCTCCATAGCACCAGAGCTCCATAGCTCCATAGCACCAGAGCTCCATAGCTCCATAGCACCAGAGCTCCATAGCTCCATAGCACCAGAGCTCCATAGCTCCATAGCACCAGAGCTCCATAGCTCCATAGCTCCAGGGCTCCATAGCTCCAGGGCTCCATAGCTCCATAGCTCCAGGGCTCCATAGCTCCAGGGCTCCAGGGCTCCATAGCTCCAGGGCTCCAGGGCTCCATAGCTCCATACCTCCAGAGCTCCATAGCTCCATACTTCCAGAGCTCCATAGCTCCATAGCGCCATACTTCCATAGCTCCATAGCTCCATACTTCCATAGCACCAGAGCTCCATAGCTCCAGAGCTCCATAGCTCCAGCCTGGGTGGCTGGTGGCTCCATAGCTCCATACTTCCATAGCTCCAGTCAGAGAGTTGGCGAAAATTGCACTAAGTGCGAAAGCCCATTCATTTACAACGGCGTGTCCACAAGGCGGCGACATTTCCCCGTTACCGGTGGCTGCGCGGCGGGTGAGTGACAGAGCTTATCCGAGCGGCTGGAACTCTGCGCCGGCGTGGTCGAGCGTGAGGCCTCGGCCCTTTGGCTGCCTGGTACCTAAAACACTTCCATTGATCCAGCCACGGAGGGTGCTGGCTGGTGGCTCCATAGCTCCATAGCTCCATAGCTCCATAGCTCCATAGCTCCATACTTCCATAGCTCCATACTTCCATAGCTCCAGACTTCCATAGCTCCATAGCTCCATAGCTCCATAGCTCCATACTTCCAGAGCGCCATAGCTCCATAGCACCAGAGCTCCAGAGCTCCATAGCTCCATAGCTCCATAGCCCCAGAGCTCCATAGCTCCATAGCTCCATAGCTCCAGAGCTCCATACTTCCATAGCTCCAGAGCTCCAGCCTGTCTGGTGGCTCCATAGCTCCATAGCTCCATACTTGCAGCCACGGAGCTGGCGAAAATTGCACTAAGTGCGAAAGCCCATTCATTTACAACGGCGTGTCCACAAGGCGGCGACATTTCCCCGTTACCGGTGGCTGCTTAGCGGGAGAGTGACAGAGCTTATCCGAGCGGCTGGAACTCTGGGCCGGCCTGGTCGAGCGGCTGGCCTCGGTAGTTGAGGTACCAGGGGCGGGCTGGGGAGCTCCAGGCGGGGCTTGTGAGAGAGTGTAGCCGAGCGGCTGGAACTCTGGGCCGGCGTGGTTGAGCAGCATGCCCGCGGAGGTGGCTCTTCCATAGGCACGGAGGGTGCTGGAGCTCCACACTTCCCTAGGCACGGAGGGTGCTGGAGCTCCACACTTCCATAGCTCCAGGCACGGAGGGTGCTGGAGCTCCACACTTCCATAGGCACGGAGGGTGCTGGAGCTCCATACTTCCATAGCTCCAGGCACGGAGGGTGCTGGAGCGCCACACTTCCATAGGCAGGGAGGGTGCTGGAGCTCCACACTTCCATAGGCACGGAGGGTGCTGGAGCTCCACACTTCCATAGGCAGGGAGGGTGCTGGAGCTCCACACTTCCATAGGCAGGGAGGGTGCTGGAGCTCCACACTTCCATAGGCAGGGAGGGTGCTGGAGCTCCACACTTCCATAGGCAGGGAGGGTGCTGGAGCTCCACACTTCCATAGGCAGGGAGGGTGCTGGAGCTCCACACTTCCATAGGCAGGGAGGGTGCTGGAGCTCCACACTTCCATAGGCAGGGAGGGTGCTGGAGCTCCACACTTCCATAGGCAGGGAGGGTGCTGGAGCTCCACACTTCCATAGGCAGGGAGGGTGCTGGAGCTCCACACTTCCATAGGCAGGGAGGGTGCTGGAGCTCCACACTTCCATAGGCAGGGAGGGTGCTGGAGCTCCACACTTCCATAGGCAGGGAGGGTGCTGGAGCTCCACACTTCCATAGGCAGGGAGGGTGCTGGAGCTCCACACTTCCATAGGCAGGGAGGGTGCTGGAGCTCCACACTTCCATAGGCAGGGAGGGTGCTGGAGCTCCACACTTCCATAGGCAGGGAGGGTGCTGGAGCTCCACACTTCCATAGGCAGGGAGGGTGCTGGAGCTCCACACTTCCATAGGCAGGGAGGGTGCTGGAGCTCCACACTTCCATAGGCAGGGAGGGTGCTGGAGCTCCACACTTCCATAGGCAGGGAGGGTGCTGGAGCTCCACACTTCCATAGGCAGGGAGGGTGCTGGAGCTCCACACTTCCATAGGCAGGGAGGGTGCTGGAGCTCCACACTTCCATAGGCAGGGAGGGTGCTGGAGCTCCACACTTCCATAGGCAGGGAGGGTGCTGGAGCTCCACACTTCCATAGGCAGGGAGGGTGCTGGAGCTCCACACTTCCATAGGCAGGGAGGGTGCTGGAGCTCCACACTTCCATAGGCAGGGAGGGTGCTGGAGCTCCACACTTCCATAGGCAGGGAGGGTGCTGGAGCTCCACACTTCCATAGGCAGGGAGGGTGCTGGAGCTCCACACTTCCATAGGCAGGGAGGGTGCTGGAGCTCCACACTTCCATAGGCAGGGAGGGTGCTGGAGCTCCACACTTCCATAGGCAGGGAGGGTGCTGGAGCTCCACACTTCCATAGGCAGGGAGGGTGCTGGAGCTCCACACTTCCATAGGCAGGGAGGGTGCTGGAGCTCCACACTTCCATAGGCAGGGAGGGTGCTGGAGCTCCACACTTCCATAGGCAGGGAGGGTGCTGGAGCTCCACACTTCCATAGGCAGGGAGGGTGCTGGAGCTCCACACTTCCATAGGCAGGGAGGGTGCTGGAGCTCCACACTTCCATAGGCAGGGAGGGTGCTGGAGCTCCACACTTCCATAGGCAGGGAGGGTGCTGGAGCTCCACACTTCCATAGGCAGGGAGGGTGCTGGAGCTCCACACTTCCATAGGCAGGGAGGGTGCTGGAGCTCCACACTTCCATAGGCAGGGAGGGTGCTGGAGCTCCACACTTCCATAGGCAGGGAGGGTGCTGGAGCTCCACACTTCCATAGGCAGGGAGGGTGCTGGAGCTCCACACTTCCATAGGCAGGGAGGGTGCTGGAGCTCCACACTTCCATAGGCAGGGAGGGTGCTGGAGCTCCACACTTCCATAGGCAGGGAGGGTGCTGGAGCTCCACACTTCCATAGGCAGGGAGGGTGCTGGAGCTCCACACTTCCATAGGCAGGGAGGGTGCTGGAGCTCCACACTTCCATAGGCAGGGAGGGTGCTGGAGCTCCACACTTCCATAGGCAGGGAGGGTGCTGGAGCTCCACACTTCCATAGGCAGGGAGGGTGCTGGAGCTCCACACTTCCATAGGCAGGGAGGGTGCTGGAGCTCCACACTTCCATAGGCAGGGAGGGTGCTGGAGCTCCACACTTCCATAGGCAGGGAGGGTGCTGGAGCTCCACACTTCCATAGGCAGGGAGGGTGCTGGAGCTCCACACTTCCATAGGCAGGGAGGGTGCTGGAGCTCCACACTTCCATAGGCAGGGAGGGTGCTGGAGCTCCACACTTCCATAGGCAGGGAGGGTGCTGGCACATCCACACTTCCAGCCACGGAGCATGCTGGCACTTCCACCTTGCTTGCTAAGTCGGCGTGATCTTGCCCAAAAAGTCCCTCCTCACCTCCAGCTGGAAGTGGAAAAAAATCCTCCACCTGCTTGGCCGAGGTTCTGGAAGCCAGCAGCTCGCAGAATGTTGCCAAAGTTTCACTGGAAGGAAAAGAAAAGAGAAGACCGAGTGCGCATTTCACCTACCGCCGAATGTCCACAAGAGGGAAGTGTCACTCCGTCGCAGAATCTGCGCCGACGCACTCGGCACCCTTCGAATTTATGGTGCCGGTGCGGGTGTTCTGGGTGCAAAAAGGCCGCCCAAGTGGTAGAAAAAAATCAGACTTCGTCTCTTAGGTCGAAATTAATGCCAAGTTTTGAAATGCGCTGGCAGGGGTGGACCAGGGCCCGTTAGAAGTGCTTAGGCGAGGTCCTGGAAGCCTAACCCGGCGTGATCTTGTGCAAAAAGCCGCTGCTGAGCTCCAGCTGGAAGTGTAAAAAGAACCGGGCTGGATCAAAAAAAGAACCGGGCGGCCCGTTAAAATTGCTTAGCCGAGGTCCTGGAACCCTAACCCGGCGTGATCTTGTGCAAAAAGCCGCTGCTGAGCTCCAGCTGGAAGTGTAAAAAGAACCGGGCTGGTTCAAAAAAAGAACCGGGCGACCCGTTAGAAGTGCTTAGCCGAGGTCCTGGAAGCCTAACCCGGCGTGATCTTGTGCAAAAAGCCGCTGCTGAGCTCCAGCTGGAAGTGGAAAAAGAACCGGGCTGGATCAAAAAAGAACCGGGCTGGATCAAAAAAGAACCGGGCGGCCCGTTAAAATTGCTTAGCCGAGGTCCTGGAAGCCTAACACGGCGTGATCTTGTGCAAAAAACCGCTCCCGAGCTCCAGCTGGAAGTGTAAAAAGAACCGGGCTGGATAAAAAAAGAACCGGGCTGGATCAAAAAAGAACCGGGCGACCCGTTAAAATTGCTTAGCCGAGGTCCTGGAAGCCTAACCCGGCGTGATCTTGTGCAAAAAGCCGCTGCTGAGCTCCAGCTGGAAGTGGAAAAAGAACCGGGCTGGATCAAAAAAGAACCGGGCTGGATCAAAAAAGAACCGGGCGGCCCGTTAAAATTGCTTAGCCGAGGTCCTGGAAGCCTAACACGGCGTGATCTTGTGCAAAAAACCGCTCCCGAGCTCCAGCTGGAAGTGTAAAAAGAACCGGGCTGGATAAAAAAAGAACCGGGCTGGATCAAAAAAGAACCGGGCGACCCGTTAAAATTGCTTAGCCGAGGTCCTGGAAGCCTAACACGGCGTGATCTTGTGCAAAAAGCCGCTCCCGAGCTCCAGCTGGAAGTGTAAAAAGAACCGGGCTGGATAAAAAAAGAACCGGGCTGGATCAAAAAAGAACCGGGCGACCCGTTAAAATTGCTTAGCCGAGGTCCTGGAAGCCTAACCCGGCGTGATCTTGTGCAAATAGCCGCTGCCGAGCTCCAGCTGGAAGTGTGAAAAGAACCGGGCTGGATAAAAAAAAGAACCGGGCTGGATCAAAAAAGAACCGGGCGACCCGTTAAAATTGCTTAGCCGAGGTCCTGGAAGCCTAACACGGCGTGATCTTGTGCAAAAAACCGCTCCCGAGCTCCAGCTGGAAGTGTAAAAAGAACCGGGCTGGATAAAAAAAGAACCGGGCTGGATCAAAAAAGAACCGGGCGACCCGTTAAAATTGCTTAGCCGAGGTCCTGGAAGCCTAACCCGGCGTGATCTTGTGCAAAAAGCCGCTCCCGAGCTCCAGCTGGAAGTGTAAAAAGAACCGGGCTGGATAAAAAAAGAACCGGGCTGGATCAAAAAAGAACCGGGCGACCCGTTAAAATTGCTTAGCCGAGGTCCTGGAAGCCTAACACGGCGTGTTCTTGTGCAAAAAGCCGCTCCCAAGCTCCAGCTGGAAGTGTAAAAAGAACCGGGCTGGATAAAAAAAAGAACCGGGCTGGATCAAAAAAGAACCGGGCGACCCGTTAAAATTGCTTAGCCGAGGTCCTGGAAGCCTAACACGGCGTGATCTTGTGCAAAAAGCCGCTCCCGAGCTCCAGCTGGAAGTGTAAAAAGAACCGGGCTGGATAAAAAAAGAACCGGGCTGGATAAAAAAAAGAACCGGGCGACCCGTTAAAATTGCTTAGCCGAGGTCCTGGAAGCCTAACACGGCGTGTTCTTGTGCAAAAAGCCGCTCCCGAGCTCCAGCTGGAAGTGTAAAAAGAACCAGGCTGGATAAAAAAAAGAACCGGGCTGGATCAAAAAAGAACCGGGCGACCCGTTAAAATTGCTTAGCCGAGGTCCTGGAAGCCTAACACGGCGTGATCTTGTGCAAAAAGCCGCTCCCGAGCTCCAGCTGGAAGTGTAAAAAGAACCGGGCTGGATAAAAAAAGAACCGGGCTGGATAAAAAAAAGAACCGGGCGACCCGTTAAAATTGCTTAGCCGAGGTCCTGGAAGCCTAACACGGCGTGTTCTTGTGCAAAAAGCCGCTCCCGAGCTCCAGCTGGAAGTGTAAAAAGAACCAGGCTGGATAAAAAAAAGAACCGGGCTGGATCAAAAAAGAACCGGGCGACCCGTTAAAATTGCTTAGCCGAGGTCCTGGAAGCCTAACACGGCGTGATCTTGTGCAAAAAGCCGCTCCCGAGCTCCAGCTGGAAGTGTAAAAAGAACCGGGCTGGATAAAAAAAGAACCGGGCTGGATAAAAAAAAGAACCGGGCGACCCGTTAAAATTGCTTAGCCGAGGTCCTGGAAGCCTAACACGGCGTGATCTTGTGCAAAAAGCCGCTCCCGAGCTCCAGCTGGAAGTGTAAAAAGAACCAGGCTGGATAAAAAAAAGAACCGGGCTGGATCAAAAAAGAACCGGGCGACCCGTTAAAATTGCTTAGCCGAGGTCCTGGAAGCCTAACACGGCGTGTTCTTGTGCAAAAAGCCGCTCCCGAGCTCCAGCTGGAAGTGTAAAAAGAACCAGGCTGGATAAAAAAAAGAACCGGGCTGGTTCAAAAAAGAACCGGGCAACCCGTTAAAATTGCTTAGCCGAGGTCCTGGAAGCCTAACACGGCGTGTTCTTGTGCAAAAAGCCGCTCCCGAGCTCCAGCTGGAAGTGTAAAAAGAACCAGGCTGGATAAAAAAAAGAACCGGGCTGGATCAAAAAAGAACCGGGCGACCCGTTAAAATTGCTTAGCCGAGGTCCTGGAAGCCTAACACGGCGTGTTCTTGTGCAAAAAGCCGCTCCCGAGCTCCAGCTGGAAGTGTAAAAAGAACCAGGCTGGATAAAAAAAAGAACCGGGCTGGTTCAAAAAAGAACCGGGCAACCCGTTAAAATTGCTTAGCCGAGGTCCTGGAAGCCTAACACGGCGTGATCTTGTGCAAAAAGCCGCTCCCGAGCTCCAGCTGGAAGTGTAAAAAGAACCGGGCTGGATAAAAAAAGAACCGGGCTGGATAAAAAAAAAGAACCGGGCGACCCGTTAAAATTGCTTAGCCGAGGTCCTGGAAGCCTAACACGGCGTGATCTTGTGCAAAAAGCCGCTCCCGAGCTCCAGCTGGAAGTGTAAAAAGAACCAGGCTGGATAAAAAAAAGAACCGGGCTGGATCAAAAAAGAACCGGGCGACCCGTTAAAATTGCTTAGCCGAGGTCCTGGAAGCCTAACACGGCGTGATCTTGTGCAAAAAGCCGCTCCCGAGCTCCAGCTGGAAGTGTAAAAAGAACCAGGCTGGATAAAAAAAAGAACCGGGCTGGATCAAAAAAGAACCGGGCGACCCGTTAAAATTGCTTAGCCGAGGTCCTGGAAGCCTAACACGGCGTGTTCTTGTGCAAAAAGCCGCTCCCGAGCTCCAGCTGGAAGTGTAAAAAGAACCAGGCTGGATAAAAAAAAGAACCGGGCTGGATCAAAAAAGAACCGGGCGACCCGTTAAAATTGCTTAGCCGAGGTCCTGGAAGCCTAACACGGCGTGTTCTTGTGCAAAAAGCCGCTCCCGAGCTCCAGCTGGAAGTGTAAAAAGAACCAGGCTGGATAAAAAAAAGAACCGGGCTGGATCAAAAAAGAACCGGGCGACCCGTTAAAATTGCTTAGCTGAGGTCCTGGAAGCCTAACACGGCGTGATCTTGTGCAAAAAGCCGCTCCCGAGCTCCAGCTGGAAGTGTAAAAAGAACCGGGCTGGATAAAAAAAAAGAACCGGGCTGGTTCAAAAAAGAACCGGGCAACCCGTTAAAATTGCTTAGCCGAGGTCCTGGAAGCCTAACCCGGCGTGATCTTGCCCGAAAGTCGGCCTCTATACTTCCATTTTAGGTACCAGGGGCTATTAGTGTACTTGGTCCCACTAGTCAGTGTACTCATCCAGTTACCCCCCGTTTTCCAAAACACCATCGGCACGTATAAGGGGGGGACTCTTGAGAGAGATGAGGTATATGGCAGCGCAACACCAATCCGCTCCGCGCTGGTTCCCATGTCGGCTACGGATGAATAAAACCAGCCTGTCCCCCCTGGAGCTCACGAGACACGGAATTTTTTCTAAGTGCCAACGGCTCTTCCGAGCAAACGTGTCCGCTCCGGCTGGTTCCCCCGTCGGCCTCGAATGACGAAAAATGCCGGTCTCCGCCCGGAGCTCATGACAAACGAAAAATTTTCTAAGTGCCAACGGCACTAGCGAGCGAATGTGTCCGCTCGGCGCTGGTTCCCGGGTCGAACCCGGAAGACGAAAAACGCCGCTCTCCGCCCGGAGCTCATGACAAACGAAAAATTTTCTAAGTGCCAACGGCACTAGCGAGCGAATGTGTCCGCTCGGCGCTGGTTCCCGGGTCGAACCCGGAAGACGAAAAACGCCGCTCTCCGCCCGGAGCTCATGACAAACGAAAAATTTTCTAAGTGCCAACGGCACTAGCGAGCGAATGTGTCCGCTCGGCGCTGGTTCCCGGGTCGAACCCGGAAGACGAAAAACGCCGCTCTCCGCCCGGAGCTCATGACAAACGAAACATTTTCTAAGTGCCAACGGCACTAGCGAGCGAATGTGTCCGCTCGGCGCTGGTTCCCGGGTCGAACCCGGAAGACGAAAAACGCCGCTCTCCGCCCGGAGCTCATGACAAACGAAAAATTTTCTAAGTGCCAACGGCACTTGCGAGCGAATGTGTCCGCTCGGCGCTGGTTCCCGGGTCGGACCCGGAAGACGAAAAACGCCGGTCTCCGCCCGGAGCTCATGACAAACGAAAAATTTTCTAAGTGCCAACGGCACTAGCGAGCGAATGTGTCCGCTCGGCGCTGGTTCCCGGGTCGGACCCGGAAGACGAAAAACGCCGGTCCTCGCCTGGAGGTCCCAGCAAAATCGGCGAAAAAACGACTAAGTGTCAACTTTCGAAAAAACGACTAAGTGCCCACGGCTCTGCGGGGCTTGTGAGTCCGCCCCGCGCCGGTTCGGTGGTCGGCCTCAAAAAGCAAAAAATCAGCCTCTCTCCCTGGAGCTCACCTCGAGGTACCAGGGGGTGAGGTACCCGGGCTAAGGTGCAGTACCTTTTTTGGTCTTCAGGTGCGCCAGAGTACAATGAAATGGTCCCAGTAGTCAGTGTACTCATCGACTTTCCCCCCGTTTTCCAAAGCACCTCGTTTACGAGTATGGAGGAGATGGTGCTGGTCTCCCCACGGCGTCGGACACGCCGTCCTCGACAGCACAAGGTCGGATAGAAGACCTGGAAAGCGCCGTGGCACGCGCTGGAGGTGGGCACTTTGGCGAAAAAACGACTAAGTGTCAACTTTCGAAAAAACGACTAAGTGTCAACTTTCGAAAAAACGGCTAAGTGTCAACTTTCGAAAAAACGACTAAGTGTCACCTCTCTGAAAAAATGGCAAAGTGTCGCCTCTCTGAAATTTTTCTAAGTGCCCACGGCTCTGCGGGCTCGTGCATCCGAGCCGCGCCGGTTCTGCAACCGGCCTAGAATGACGAAAAATAACGGTCTCCTCCTGGAGCTCACAGCCAATTGTGGCGAAAAAGTGGCAAAGTGCCCACGGCCCTGCCGAGCTTTGGCGTCCGCTCAGCGCCGGTGCCGCAGTCGGCCTCGAATGACGAAAAATGACGGTCTCCTCCTGGAGCTCACAGCCAACTTGGCAAAAAGTTTCTAAGTGCCCACGGCCCTGCCGAGCTTTGGCGTCCGCCCAGCGCCGGTTCCGCAGTCGGCCTCGAATGACGAAAAATAACGGTCTCCTCCTGGAGCTCACAGCCAACTTGGCAAAAAGTTTCTAAGTGCCCACGGCCCTGCCGAGCTTTGGCGTCCGCTCAGCGCCGGTGCCGCAGTCGGCCTCGAATGACGAAAAATGACGGTCTCCTCCTGGAGCTCACAGCCAACTTGGCAAAAAGTTTCTAAGTGCCCACGGCCCTGCCGAGCTTTGGCGTCCGCCCAGCGCCGGTTCCGCAGTCGGCCTCGAATGACGAAAAATAACGGTCTCCTCCTGGAGCTCACAGCCAACTTGGCAAAAAGTTTCTAAGTGCCCACGGCCCTGCCGAGCTTTGGCGTCCGCTCAGCGCCGGTGCCGCAGTCGGCCTCGAATGACGAAAAATGACGGTCTCCTCCTGGAGCTCACAGCCAACTTGGCAAAAAGTTTCTAAGTGCCCACGGCCCTGCCGAGCTTTGGCGTCCGCCCAGCGCCGGTTCCGCAGTCGGCCTCGAATGACGAAAAATAACGGTCTCCTCCTGGAGCTCACAGCCAACTTGGCAAAAAGTTTCTAAGTGCCCACGGCCCTGCCGAGCTTTGGCGTCCGCTCAGCGCCGGTGCCGCAGTCGGCCTCGAATGACGAAAAATGACGGTCTCCTCCTGGAGCTCACAGCCAACTTGGCAAAAAGTTTCTAAGTGCCCACGGCCCTGCCGAGCTTTGGCGTCCGCCCAGCGCCGGTTCCGCAGTCGGCCTCGAATGACGAAAAATAACGGTCTCCTCCTGGAGCTCACAGCCAACTTGGCAAAAAGTTTCTAAGTGCCCACGGCCCTGCCGAGCTTTGGCGTCCGCCCAGCGCCGGTTCCGCAGTCGGCCTCGAATGACGAAAAATAACGGTCTCCTCCTGGAGCTCACAGCCAACTTGGCAAAAAGTTTCTAAGTGCCCACGGCCCTGCCGAGCTTTGGCGTCCGCCCAGCGCCGGTTCCGCAGTCGGCCTCGAATGACGAAAAATAACGGTCTCCTCCTGGAGCTCACAGCCAACTTGGCAAAAAGTTTCTAAGTGCCCACGGCCCTGCCGAGCTTTGGCGTCCGCTCAGCGCCGGTTCCGCAGTCGGCCTCGAATGACGAAAAATGACGGTCTCCTCCTGGAGCTCACAGCCAACTTGGCAAAAAGTTTCTAAGTGCCCACGGCCCTGCCGAGCTTTGGCGTCCGCCCAGCGCCGGTTCCGCAGTCGGCCTCGAATGACGAAAAATAACGGTCTCCTCCTGGAGCTCACAGCCAACTTGGCAAAAAGTTTCTAAGTGCCCACGGCCCTGCCGAGCTTTGGCGTCCGCTCAGCGCCGGTGCCGCAGTCGGCCTCGAATGACGAAAAATGACGGTCTCCTCCTGGAGCTCACAGCCAACTTGGCAAAAAGTTTCTAAGTGCCCACGGCCCTGCCGAGCTTTGGCGTCCGCCCAGCGCCGGTTCCGCAGTCGGCCTCGAATGACGAAAAATAACGGTCTCCTCCTGGAGCTCACAGCCAACTTGGCAAAAAGTTTCTAAGTGCCCACGGCCCTGCCGAGCTTTGGCGTCCGCCCAGCGCCGGTTCCGCAGTCGGCCTCGAATGACGAAAAATAACGGTCTCCTCCTGGAGCTCACAGCCAACTTGGCAAAAAGTTTCTAAGTGCCCACGGCCCTGCCGAGCTTTGGCGTCCGCCCAGCGCCGGTTCCGCAGTCGGCCTCGAATGACGAAAAATAACGGTCTCCTCCTGGAGCTCACAGCCAACTTGGCAAAAAGTTTCTAAGTGCCCACGGCCCTGCCGAGCTTTGGCGTCCGCTCAGCGCCGGTTCCGCAGTCGGCCTCGAATGACGAAAAATGACGGTCTCCTCCTGGAGCTCACAGCCAACTTGGCAAAAAGTTTCTAAGTGCCCACGGCCCTGCCGAGCTTTGGCGTCCGCCCAGCGCCGGTTCCGCAGTCGGCCTCGAATGACGAAAAATAACGGTCTCCTCCTGGAGCTCACAGCCAACTTGGCAAAAAGTTTCTAAGTGCCCACGGCCCTGCCGAGCTTTGGCGTCCGCTCAGCGCCGGTGCCGCAGTCGGCCTCGAATGACGAAAAATGACGGTCTCCTCCTGGAGCTCACAGCCAACTTGGCAAAAAGTTTCTAAGTGCCCACGGCCCTGCCGAGCTTTGGCGTCCGCCCAGCGCCGGTTCCGCAGTCGGCCTCGAATGACGAAAAATAACGGTCTCCTCCTGGAGCTCACAGCCAACTTGGCAAAAAGTTTCTAAGTGCCCACGGCCCTGCCGAGCTTTGGCGTCCGCCCAGCGCCGGTTCCGCAGTCGGCCTCGAATGACGAAAAATAACGGTCTCCTCCTGGAGCTCACAGCCAACTTGGCAAAAAGTTTCTAAGTGCCCACGGCCCTGCCGAGCTTTGGCGTCCGCCCAGCGCCGGTTCCGCAGTCGGCCTCGAATGACGAAAAATAACGGTCTCCTCCTGGAGCTCACAGCCAACTTGGCAAAAAGTTTCTAAGTGCCCACGGCCCTGCCGAGCTTTGGCGTCCGCTCAGCGCCGGTTCCGCAGTCGGCCTCGAATGACGAAAAATGACGGTCTCCTCCTGGAGCTCACAGCCAACTTGGCAAAAAGTTTCTAAGTGCCCACGGCCCTGCCGAGCTTTGGCGTCCGCCCAGCGCCGGTTCCGCAGTCGGCCTCGAATGACGAAAAATAACGGTCTCCTCCTGGAGCTCACAGCCAACTTGGCAAAAAGTTTCTAAGTGCCCACGGCCCTGCCGAGCTTTGGCGTCCGCTCAGCGCCGGTGCCGCAGTCGGCCTCGAATGACGAAAAATGACGGTCTCCTCCTGGAGCTCACAGCCAACTTGGCAAAAAGTTTCTAAGTGCCCACGGCCCTGCCGAGCTTTGGCGTCCGCCCAGCGCCGGTTCCGCAGTCGGCCTCGAATGACGAAAAATAACGGTCTCCTCCTGGAGCTCACAGCCAACTTGGCAAAAAGTTTCTAAGTGCCCACGGCCCTGCCGAGCTTTGGCGTCCGCCCAGCGCCGGTTCCGCAGTCGGCCTCGAATGACGAAAAATAACGGTCTCCTCCTGGAGCTCACAGCCAACTTGGCAAAAAGTTTCTAAGTGCCCACGGCCCTGCCGAGCTTTGGCGTCCGCCCAGCGCCGGTTCCGCAGTCGGCCTCGAATGACGAAAAATAACGGTCTCCTCCTGGAGCTCACAGCCAACTTGGCAAAAAGTTTCTAAGTGCCCACGGCCCTGCCGAGCTTTGGCGTCCGCTCAGCGCCGGTTCCGCAGTCGGCCTCGAATGACGAAAAATGACGGTCTCCTCCTGGAGCTCACAGCCAACTTGGCAAAAAGTTTCTAAGTGCCCACGGCCCTGCCGAGCTTTGGCGTCCGCCCAGCGCCGGTTCCGCAGTCGGCCTCGAATGACGAAAAATAACGGTCTCCTCCTGGAGCTCACAGCCAACTTGGCAAAAAGTTTCTAAGTGCCCACGGCCCTGCCGAGCTTTGGCGTCCGCCCAGCGCCGGTTCCGCAGTCGGCCTCGAATGACGAAAAATAACGGTCTCCTCCTGGAGCTCACAGCCAACTTGGCAAAAAGTTTCTAAGTGTCACATCTGTGAAAAAACGACTAAGTGTCAACTTTCGAAAAAACGGCTAAGTGTCAACTTTCGAAAAAACGGCAAAGTGTCACATCTCTGAAAAAACGGCTAAGTGTCGACTTTCGAAAAAACGGCTAAGTGTCAACTTTCGAAAAAACGGCAAAGTGTCACATCTCTGAAAAAACGGCTAAGTGTCACATCTCTGAAAAAACGGCTAAGTGTCACATCTCTGAAAAAACGGCTAAGTGTCGCCTCTCTGAAAAAACGGCAAAGTGTCAACTTTCGAAAAAACGACAGAGTGTCGCCTCTCTGAAAAAACGACTAAGTGTCGACTCTGAGAAAATGGCAAAGTGCCCACGGCTCTGCGGGCTCGTGCATCCGACCCGCGCCGGTTCCCCAGCCGGCCTGATATAAGGCAAAACCAGCCTCTCCGCCTGGAGCTCAGAGCCAACTTGGCGAATATTTTCTAAGTGCCCACGGCTCTGCGTGGCTACGGCGTCTGCCCAGCGCCGGTTCCTGGGTCGAACCCCGAGGACGAGGAATGCCGGTCTCCGCCTGGAGGTCCCAGCTTAATCGGCGAAAATTTTCTAAGTGCCCACGGCTCTGCCGGGCTCGTGCATCCGACCCGCGCCGGTTCCCCAGCCGGCCTGAAATAAGGCAAAACCAGGCTCTCCCCCTGGAGCTCAGAGCCAATTGTGGCGAAAAAACGACTAAGTGTCAACTTTCGAAAAAACGACTAAGTGTCAACTTTCCAAAAAAACGGCTAAGTGTCGACTTTCGAAAAAACGGCTAAGTGTCAACTTTCGAAAAAACGACTAAGTGTCGCCTCTGAAAAAACGACTAAGTGTCGCCTCTCTGAAA
>NW_028232378.1:17500-37500 GCF_054491065.1 Syngnathus leptorhynchus | reverse complement strand
GGCCCTCCGGCCCGAGCAGAGAACGTTCGGTCACCCAAGCGGGAATCTGCGCCCCGGCCCGAGTCGGACTCGGTCGGTGCGGCCCGCTGAGGCCCTCAACTATTCCCGTACGCGGGGGTCGGGAGCTGCGGCGCTGCGCCGGCGACTTACCCGCGCGAGGCACGCACTGCGTGCGGCCAGGATGCGGAGTTGGATCGGCGCTGGTTGGGAACCCTCGGGGAACGAAGGCGGACGGCGGCCAGCCGGCGCCGACGAACCCGTCGGGGAGGGGGCTGGTGGCAGGCGCGATCGGCACTATTGCTGACTGCCGGGAGGGAAGCTGCGCCCCGGCCGAGTCAGACTCAGCCGTTGCGGCCCCCCCGAGCCCGCAGCGCGTAGCGCGGAAGCCATACGCCCCCCCGATGCGGAGCGACAGACGCCCCCGCGACCGCGGTTGGTCGGGAAGGCTTTTCGGATAGAGGTCGGACGGTGTGTGTGGACGGCTTCCCGTGGTGCCGCCGCTATCAAGCCGGAGGGTTTGAGAAACGACATTCGCGGAAGGACCGGCGCGGCCGGCGGACGCTCGCACGCGCGGCGCCCGACACTCAGCCGCTCGCTCGGCCTCCGTGGATCGTGGCTAGGTGGGATGGATGCCAAACCGGGTCGTCTCGGTCTCGCCGCAGTACGGTCGCGCCGGGGCCTGCGGGGCGGCGCGGGGAGCGCACGCTCACGCAGCGGCCGGGGCGCTAGAGTGCGACCCGCAGTGGGTAGGAACCGTCCACCCGACGTCGGACGAGCCGAGGCCGATGGAGGCCCTACCAAGGCGGGTCATGAGTGCCAGTCGGTCAGTTGGGTGAGGGGGTACTCGGAGGCCCACCGGGAGCAGACGGGCGACCGGGGATGGGGGGCGTACGCGGGCGGGCGCCGGGAGAAGACGGCCCGTCCGGGGTCGAATCTCGGCCTGTGTTTTCGGAGCCGGCCGGGCATCACGCTCCCTCCTTGGATGGACAACATTCGTAGTTGACACTTTGTGTCATTTTATCCGAGCGGGCGGGCGCCTCGAGAGGCGGACCGTCCGGGGCGACTCTCGGCCTGTGTTTTCGGAGCCGGCCGGGCCTCACGCTCCCTCCTTGGATGGACAACATTCGTAGTTGACACTTTGTGTCATTTTATCCGAGCGGACGGGCGCCGCGAGGCGGACCGTCCGGGGCGACTCTCGGCCTGTGTTTTCGGAGCCGGCCGGGCATCACGCTCCCTCCTTGGATGGACAACATTCGTAGTTGACACTTTGTGTCATTTTATCCGAGCAGACGGGCGCCGCGAGGCGACCGTCCGGGGCGACTCTCGGCCTGTGTTTAAGGAGCCGGCCGGGCATCACGCTCCTTCCTTGGATGGACAACATTCGTAGTTGACACTTTGTGTCATTTTATCCGAGCGGGCGGGCGCCGCGAGGCGGACCGTCCGGGGCGACTCTCGGCCTGTATTTAAGGAGCCGGCCGGGCATCACGCTCCTTCCTTGGATGGACAACATTCGCAGTTGACACTTTGTGTCATTTTATCCGAGCAGACGGGCGCCGCGAGGCGGACCGTCCGGGGCGACTCTCGGCCTGTGTTTTCGGAGCCGGCCGGGCATCACGCTCCCTCCTTGGATGGACAACATTCGTAGTTGACACTTTGTGTCATTTTATCCGAGCAGACGGGCGCCGCGAGGCGGACCGTCCGGGGCGACTCTCGGCCTGTGTTTAAGGAGCCGGCCGGGCATCACGCTCCTTCCTTGGATGGACAACATTCGCAGTTGACACTTTGTGTCATTTTATCCGAGCAGACGGGCGCCGCGAGGCGGACCGTCCGGGGCGACTCTCGGCCTGTGTTTTCGGAGCCGGCCGGGCATCACGCTCCCTCCTTGGATGGACAACATTCGTAGTTGACACTTTGTGTCATTTTATCCGAGCAGACGGGCGCCGCGAGGCGACCGTCCGGGGCGACTCTCGGCCTGTGTTTAAGGAGCCGGCCGGGCATCACGCTCCTTCCTTGGATGGACAACATTCGCAGTTGACACTTTGTGTCATTTTATCCGAGCAGACGGGCGCCGCGAGGCGGACCGTCCGGGGCGACTCTCGGCCTGTGTTTTCGGAGCCGGCCGGGCATCACGCTCCCTCCTTGGATGGACAACATTCGTAGTTGACACTTTGTGTCATTTTATCCGAGCAGACGGGCGCCGCGAGGCGACCGTCCGGGGCGACTCTCGGCCTGTGTTTAAGGAGCCGGCCGGGCATCACGCTCCTTCCTTGGATGGACAACATTCGTAGTTGACACTTTGTGTCATTTTATCCGAGCGGGCGGGCGCCGCGAGGCGGACCGTCCGGGGCGACTCCCGGCCTGTATTTAAGGAGCCGGCCGGGCATCACGCTCCTTCCTTGGATGGACAACATTCGCAGTTGACACTTTGTGTCATTTTATCCGAGCAGACGGGCGCCGCGAGGCGGACCGTCCGGGGCGACTCTCGGCCTGTGTTTTCGGAGCCGGCCGGGCATCACGCTCCCTCCTTGGATGGACAACATTCGTAGTTGACACTTTGTGTCATTTTATCCGAGCAGACGGGCGCCGCGAGGCGGACCGTCCGGGGCGACTCTCGGCCTGTGTTTAAGGAGCCGGCCGGGCATCACGCTCCTTCCTTGGATGGACAACATTCGCAGTTGACACTTTGTGTCATTTTATCCGAGCAGACGGGCGCCGCGAGGCGGACCGTCCGGGGCGACTCTCGGCCTGTGTTTTCGGAGCCGGCCGGGCATCACGCTCCCTCCTTGGATGGACAACATTCGTAGTTGACACTTTGTGTCATTTTATCCGAGCAGACGGGCGCCGCGAGGCGACCGTCCGGGGCGACTCTCGGCCTGTGTTTAAGGAGCCGGCCGGGCATCACGCTCCTTCCTTGGATGGACAACATTCGTAGTTGACACTTTGTGTCATTTTATCCGAGCGGGCGGGCGCCGCGAGGCGGACCGTCCGGGGCGACTCTCGGCCTGTGTTTAAGGAGCCGGCCGGGCATCACGCTCCTTCCTTGGATGGACAACATTCGCAGTTGACACTTTGTGTCATTTTATCCGAGCAGACGGGCGCCGCGAGGCGGACCGTCCGGGGCGACTCTCGGCCTGTGTTTTCGGAGCCGGCCGGGCATCACGCTCCCTCCTTGGATGGACAACATTCGTAGTTGACACTTTGTGTCATTTTATCCGAGCAGACGGGCGCCGCGAGGCGGACCGTCCGGGGCGACTCTCGGCCTGTGTTTAAGGAGCCGGCCGGGCATCACGCTCCTTCCTTGGATGGACAACATTCGCAGTTGACACTTTGTGTCATTTTGTTCGGCCTGTGTTTAAGGAGGCGGCCGTCCTCCACTCGGTCCGTGTTTAAGGAGCGACACTCGCGCTCCGGTTCGGCCTGTATTTAGGGAGGCGGCCGTCCTCCGCTTGGTCTGTGTTAAGGGCGACACTCGGTCCATGTTTGAGGAGCCTGGCCCTGACGCTCCTCTCCGGCCTGTGTTTAAGGAGGCGGCCGTCCTCCCCTTGGTCTGTGTTAAGGGCGACACTCGGTCCATGTTTGAGGAGCCTGGCCCTGACGCTCCTCTCCGGCCTGTGTTTAAGGAGGCGGCCGTCCTCCCCTTGGTCTGTGTTAAGGGCGACACTCGGTCCATGTTTGAGGAGCCTGGCCCTGACGCTCCTCTCCGGCCTGTGTTTAGGGAGGCGGCCGTCCTCCCCTTGGTCTGTGTTAAGGGCGACACTCTGTCCATGTTTGAGGAGCCTGGCCCTGACGCTCCTCTCCGGCCTGTGTTTAAGGAGGCGGCCGTCCTCCCCTTGGTCTGTGTTAAGGGCGACACTCGGTCCATGTTTGAGGAGCCTGGCCCTGACGCTCCTCTCCGGCCTGTGTTTAAGGAGGCGGCCGTCCTCCCCTTGGTCTGTGTTAAGGGCGACACTCGGTCCATGTTTGAGGAGCCTGGCCCTGACGCTCCTCTCCGGCCTGTGTTTAAGGAGGCGGCCGTCCTCCCCTTGGTCTGTGTTAAGGGCGACACTCGGTCCATGTTTGAGGAGCCTGGCCCTGACGCTCCTCTCCGGCCTGTGTTTAAGGAGGCGGCCGTCCTCCCCTTGGTCTGTGTTAAGGGCGACACTCGGTCCATGTTTGAGGAGCCTGGCCCTGACGCTCCTCTCCGGCCTGTGTTTAAGGAGGCGGCCGTCCTCCCCTTGGTCTGTGTTAAGGGCGACACTCGGTCCATGTTTGAGGAGCCTGGCCCTGACGCTCCTCTCCGGCCTGTGTTTAAGGAGGCGGCCGTCCTCCCCTTGGTCTGTGTTAAGGGCGACACTCGGTCCATGTTTGAGGAGCCTGGCCCTGACGCTCCTCTCCGGCCTGTGTTTAAGGAGGCGGCCGTCCTCCCCTTGGTCTGTGTTAAGGGCGACACTCGGTCCATGTTTGAGGAGCCTGGCCCTGACGCTCCTCTCCGGCCTGTGTTTAAGGAGGCGGCCGTCCTCCACTTCCTTCCATGCACCACCACATTCGCAGTTGACACTTTGCCATTTTTTCAGAGAGGTGACACTTAGTCGTTTTTTCGAAAGTTGACACTTAGTCGTTTTTTCGAAAGTTGACACTTTGCCGTTTTTTCAGAGAGGTGACACTTAGCCGTTTTTTCGAAAGTTGACACTTAGCCGTTTTTTCGAAAGTTGACACTTAGCCGTTTTTTCGAAAGTTGACACTTAGTCACTTTTTCGCCACAGTGACACCTCCAGCGCGTGCCACGGCGCTTTTCAGGTCTTCTATCCGACCTTGTGCTGTCGAGGACGGCGTGTCCGACGCCGTGGGGAGACCAGCACCATCTCCTCCATATTCGTAAACGGGGTGCTTTGGAAAACGGGGGGAAAGTCGATGAGTACACTGACTACTGGGACCATTTCATTGTACTCTGGCGCACCTGAAGACCAAAAAAGGTACTGCACCTTAGCCCGGGTACCTCACCCCCTGGTACCTCGAGGAGAACTTAGAAAAATTTCGACAAATTTTTGGTGAGCTCCAGGGAGAGAGGCTGATTTTTCGCTTTTTGAGGCCGACCGCCGAACCGGCGCGGGGCGGACTCACAAGCCCCGCAGAGCCGTGGGCACTTAGTCGTTTTTTCAGAGAGGCGACACTTAGTCGTTTTTTCAGAGGCGACACTTAGTCGTTTTTTCGAAAGTTGACACTTAGCCGTTTTTTCGAAAGTCGACACTTAGCCGTTTTTTTGGAAAGTTGACACTTAGTCGTTTTTTCGAAAGTTGACACTTAGTCGTTTTTTCGCCACAATTGGCTCTGAGCTCCAGGGGGAGAGCCTGGTTTTGCCTTATTTCAGGCCGGCTGGGGAACCGGCGCGGGTCGGATGCACGAGCCCGGCAGAGCCGTGGGCACTTAGAAAATTTTCGCCGATTAAGCTGGGACCTCCAGGCGGAGACCGGCATTCCTCGTCCTCGGGGTTCGACCCAGGAACCGGCGCTGGGCAGACGCCGTAGCCACGCAGAGCCGTGGGCACTTAGAAAATATTCGCCAAGTTGGCTCTGAGCTCCAGGCGGAGAGGCTGGTTTTGCCTTATATCAGGCCGGCTGGGGAACCGGCGCGGGTCGGATGCACGAGCCCGCAGAGCCGTGGGCACTTTGCCATTTTCTCAGAGTCGACACTTAGTCGTTTTTTCAGAGAGGCGACACTCTGTCGTTTTTTCGAAAGTTGACACTTTGCCGTTTTTTCAGAGAGGCGACACTTAGCCGTTTTTTCAGAGATGTGACACTTAGCCGTTTTTTCAGAGATGTGACACTTAGCCGTTTTTTCAGAGATGTGACACTTTGCCGTTTTTTCGAAAGTTGACACTTAGCCGTTTTTTCGAAAGTCGACACTTAGCCGTTTTTTCAGAGATGTGACACTTTGCCGTTTTTTCGAAAGTTGACACTTAGCCGTTTTTTCGAAAGTTGACACTTAGTCGTTTTTTCACAGATGTGACACTTAGAAACTTTTTGCCAAGTTGGCTGTGAGCTCCAGGAGGAGACCGTTATTTTTCGTCATTCGAGGCCGACTGCGGAACCGGCGCTGGGCGGACGCCAAAGCTCGGCAGGGCCGTGGGCACTTAGAAACTTTTTGCCAAGTTGGCTGTGAGCTCCAGGAGGAGACCGTTATTTTTCGTCATTCGAGGCCGACTGCGGAACCGGCGCTGGGCGGACGCCAAAGCTCGGCAGGGCCGTGGGCACTTAGAAACTTTTTGCCAAGTTGGCTGTGAGCTCCAGGAGGAGACCGTTATTTTTCGTCATTCGAGGCCGACTGCGGAACCGGCGCTGGGCGGACGCCAAAGCTCGGCAGGGCCGTGGGCACTTAGAAACTTTTTGCCAAGTTGGCTGTGAGCTCCAGGAGGAGACCGTTATTTTTCGTCATTCGAGGCCGACTGCGGAACCGGCGCTGAGCGGACGCCAAAGTTCGGCAGGGCCGTGGGCACTTAGAAACTTTTTGCCAAGTTGGCTGTGAGCTCCAGGAGGAGACCGTTATTTTTCGTCATTCGAGGCCGACTGCGGAACCGGCGCTGAGCGGACGCCAAAGTTCGGCAGGGCCGTGGGCACTTAGAAACTTTTTGCCAAGTTGGCTGTGAGCTCCAGGAGGAGACCGTTATTTTTCGTCATTCGAGGCCGACTGCGGAACCGGCGCTGGGCGGACGCCAAAGCTCGGCAGGGCCGTGGGCACTTAGAAACTTTTTGCCAAGTTGGCTGTGAGCTCCAGGAGGAGACCGTCATTTTTCGTCATTCGAGGCCGACTGCGGCACCGGCGCTGAGCGGACGCCAAAGCTCGGCAGGGCCGTGGGCACTTAGAAACTTTTTGCCAAGTTGGCTGTGAGCTCCAGGAGGAGACCGTTATTTTTCGTCATTCGAGGCCGACTGCGGAACCGGCGCTGGGCGGACGCCAAAGCTCGGCAGGGCCGTGGGCACTTAGAAACTTTTTGCCAAGTTGGCTGTGAGCTCCAGGAGGAGACCGTCATTTTTCGTCATTCGAGGCCGACTGCGGCACCGGCGCTGAGCGGACGCCAAAGCTCGGCAGGGCCGTGGGCACTTTGCCACTTTTTCGCCACAATTGGCTGTGAGCTCCAGGAGGAGACCGTTATTTTTCGTCATTCTAGGCCGGTTGCAGAACCGGCGCGGCTCGGATGCACGAGCCCGCAGAGCCGTGGGCACTTAGAAAAATTTCAGAGAGGCGACACTTTGCCATTTTTTCAGAGAGGTGACACTTAGTCGTTTTTTCGAAAGTTGACACTTAGCCGTTTTTTCGAAAGTTGACACTTAGTCGTTTTTTCGAAAGTTGACACTTAGTCGTTTTTTCGCCAAAGTGCCCACCTCCAGCGCGTGCCACGGCGCTTTCCAGGTCTTCTATCCGACCTTGTGCTGTCGAGGACGGCGTGTCCGACGCCGTGGGGAGACCAGCACCATCTCCTCCATACTCGTAAACGAGGTGCTTTGGAAAACGGGGGGAAAGTCGATGAGTACACTGACTACTGGGACCATTTCATTGTACTCTGGCGCACCTGAAGACCAAAAAAGGTACTGCACCTTAGCCCGGGTACCTCACCCCCTGGTACCTCGAGGTGAGCTCCAGGGAGAGAGGCTGATTTTTTGCTTTTTGAGGCCGACCACCGAACCGGCGCGGGGCGGACTCACAAGCCCCGCAGAGCCGTGGGCACTTAGTCGTTTTTTCGAAAGTTGACACTTAGTCGTTTTTTCGCCGATTTTGCTGGGACCTCCAGGCGAGGACCGGCGTTTTTCGTCTTCCGGGTCCGACCCGGGAACCAGCGCCGAGCGGACACATTCGCTCGCTAGTGCCGTTGGCACTTAGAAAATTTTTCGTTTGTCATGAGCTCCGGGCGGAGACCGGCGTTTTTCGTCTTCCGGGTCCGACCCGGGAACCAGCGCCGAGCGGACACATTCGCTCGCAAGTGCCGTTGGCACTTAGAAAATTTTTCGTTTGTCATGAGCTCCGGGCGGAGAGCGGCGTTTTTCGTCTTCCGGGTTCGACCCGGGAACCAGCGCCGAGCGGACACATTCGCTCGCTAGTGCCGTTGGCACTTAGAAAATTTTTCGTTTGTCATGAGCTCCGGGCGGAGACCGGCGTTTTTTGTCTTCCGGGTTCGACCCGGGAACCAGCGCCGAGCGGACACATTCGCTCGCTAGTGCCGTTGGCACTTAGAAAATTTTTCGTTTGTCATGAGCTCCGGGCGGAGAGCGGCGTTTTTCGTCTTCCGGGTTCGACCCGGGAACCAGCGCCGAGCGGACACATTCGCTCGCTAGTGCCGTTGGCACTTAGAAAATTTTTCGTTTGTCATGAGCTCCGGGCGGAGAGCGGCGTTTTTCGTCTTCCGGGTTCGACCCGGGAACCAGCGCCGAGCGGACACATTCGCTCGCTAGTGCCGTTGGCACTTAGAAAATTTTTCGTTTGTAATGAGCTCCGGGCGGAGAGCGGCGTTTTTCGTCTTCCGGGTTCGACCCGGGAACCAGCGCCGAGCGGACACATTCGCTCGCTAGTGCCGTTGGCACTTAGAAAATTTTTCGTTTGTCATGAGCTCCGGGCGGAGAGCGGCGTTTTTCGTCTTCCGGGTTCGACCCGGGAACCAGCGCCGAGCGGACACATTCGCTCGCTAGTGCCGTTGGCACTTAGAAAATTTTTCGTTTGTCATGAGCTCCGGGCGGAGAGCGGCGTTTTTCGTCTTCCGGGTTCGACCCGGGAACCAGCGCCGAGCGGACACATTCGCTCGCTAGTGCCGTTGGCACTTAGAAAATTTTTCGTTTGTCATGAGCTCCGGGCGGAGAGCGGCGTTTTTCGTCTTCCGGGTTCGACCCGGGAACCAGCGCCGAGCGGACACATTCGCTCGCTAGTGCCGTTGGCACTTAGAAAATTTTTCGTTTGTCATGAGCTCCGGGCGGAGACCGGCATTTTTCGTCATTCGAGGCCGACGGGGGAACCAGCCGGAGCGGACACGTTTGCTCGGAAGAGCCGTTGGCACTTAGAAAAAATTCCGTGTCTCGTGAGCTCCAGGGGGGACAGGCTGGTTTTATTCATCCGTAGCCGACATGGGAACCAGCGCGGAGCGGATTGGTGTTGCGCTGCCATATACCTCATCTCTCTCAAGAGTCCCCCCCTTATACGTGCCGATGGTGTTTTGGAAAACGGGGGGTAACTGGATGAGTACACTGACTAGTGGGACCAAGTACACTAATAGCCCCTGGTACCTAAAATGGAAGTATAGAGGCCGACTTTCGGGCAAGATCACGCCGGGTTAGGCTTCCAGGACCTCGGCTAAGCAATTTTAACGGGTTGCCCGGTTCTTTTTTGAACCAGCCCGGTTCTTTTTTTTTATCCAGCCCGGTTCTTTTTACACTTCCAGCTGGAGCTCGGGAGCGGCTTTTTGCACAAGATCACGCCGTGTTAGGCTTCCAGGACCTCAGCTAAGCAATTTTAACGGGTCGCCCGGTTCTTTTTTGATCCAGCCCGGTTCTTTTTTTTATCCAGCCTGGTTCTTTTTACACTTCCAGCTGGAGCTCGGGAGCGGCTTTTTGCACAAGAACACGCCGTGTTAGGCTTCCAGGACCTCGGCTAAGCAATTTTAACGGGTCGCCCGGTTCTTTTTTGATCCAGCCCGGTTCTTTTTTTTATCCAGCCTGGTTCTTTTTACACTTCCAGCTGGAGCTCGGGAGCGGCTTTTTGCACAAGAACACGCCGTGTTAGGCTTCCAGGACCTCGGCTAAGCAATTTTAACGGGTCGCCCGGTTCTTTTTTGATCCAGCCCGGTTCTTTTTTTTATCCAGCCTGGTTCTTTTTACACTTCCAGCTGGAGCTCGGGAGCGGCTTTTTGCACAAGATCACGCCGTGTTAGGCTTCCAGGACCTCGGCTAAGCAATTTTAACGGGTCGCCCGGTTCTTTTTTTTTATCCAGCCCGGTTCTTTTTTTATCCAGCCCGGTTCTTTTTACACTTCCAGCTGGAGCTCGGGAGCGGCTTTTTGCACAAGATCACGCCGTGTTAGGCTTCCAGGACCTCGGCTAAGCAATTTTAACGGGTTGCCCGGTTCTTTTTTGAACCAGCCCGGTTCTTTTTTTTATCCAGCCTGGTTCTTTTTACACTTCCAGCTGGAGCTCGGGAGCGGCTTTTTGCACAAGAACACGCCGTGTTAGGCTTCCAGGACCTCGGCTAAGCAATTTTAACGGGTCGCCCGGTTCTTTTTTGATCCAGCCCGGTTCTTTTTTTTATCCAGCCTGGTTCTTTTTACACTTCCAGCTGGAGCTCGGGAGCGGCTTTTTGCACAAGAACACGCCGTGTTAGGCTTCCAGGACCTCGGCTAAGCAATTTTAACGGGTTGCCCGGTTCTTTTTTGAACCAGCCCGGTTCTTTTTTTTATCCAGCCCGGTTCTTTTTACACTTCCAGCTGGAGCTCGGGAGCGGCTTTTTGCACAAGAACACGCCGTGTTAGGCTTCCAGGACCTCGGCTAAGCAATTTTAACGGGTCGCCCGGTTCTTTTTTGATCCAGCCCGGTTCTTTTTTTTATCCAGCCTGGTTCTTTTTACACTTCCAGCTGGAGCTCGGGAGCGGCTTTTTGCACAAGATCACGCCGTGTTAGGCTTCCAGGACCTCGGCTAAGCAATTTTAACGGGTCGCCCGGTTCTTTTTTTTATCCAGCCCGGTTCTTTTTTTATCCAGCCCGGTTCTTTTTACACTTCCAGCTGGAGCTCGGGAGCGGCTTTTTGCACAAGATCACGCCGTGTTAGGCTTCCAGGACCTCGGCTAAGCAATTTTAACGGGTCGCCCGGTTCTTTTTTGATCCAGCCCGGTTCTTTTTTTTATCCAGCCTGGTTCTTTTTACACTTCCAGCTGGAGCTCGGGAGCGGCTTTTTGCACAAGAACACGCCGTGTTAGGCTTCCAGGACCTCGGCTAAGCAATTTTAACGGGTCGCCCGGTTCTTTTTTTTATCCAGCCCGGTTCTTTTTTTATCCAGCCCGGTTCTTTTTACACTTCCAGCTGGAGCTCGGGAGCGGCTTTTTGCACAAGATCACGCCGTGTTAGGCTTCCAGGACCTCGGCTAAGCAATTTTAACGGGTCGCCCGGTTCTTTTTTGATCCAGCCCGGTTCTTTTTTTTATCCAGCCCGGTTCTTTTTACACTTCCAGCTGGAGCTTGGGAGCGGCTTTTTGCACAAGAACACGCCGTGTTAGGCTTCCAGGACCTCGGCTAAGCAATTTTAACGGGTCGCCCGGTTCTTTTTTGATCCAGCCCGGTTCTTTTTTTATCCAGCCCGGTTCTTTTTACACTTCCAGCTGGAGCTCGGGAGCGGCTTTTTGCACAAGATCACGCCGGGTTAGGCTTCCAGGACCTCGGCTAAGCAATTTTAACGGGTCGCCCGGTTCTTTTTTGATCCAGCCCGGTTCTTTTTTTATCCAGCCCGGTTCTTTTTACACTTCCAGCTGGAGCTCGGGAGCGGTTTTTTGCACAAGATCACGCCGTGTTAGGCTTCCAGGACCTCGGCTAAGCAATTTTAACGGGTCGCCCGGTTCTTTTTTGATCCAGCCCGGTTCTTTTTTTTATCCAGCCCGGTTCTTTTCACACTTCCAGCTGGAGCTCGGCAGCGGCTATTTGCACAAGATCACGCCGGGTTAGGCTTCCAGGACCTCGGCTAAGCAATTTTAACGGGTCGCCCGGTTCTTTTTTGATCCAGCCCGGTTCTTTTTTTATCCAGCCCGGTTCTTTTTACACTTCCAGCTGGAGCTCGGGAGCGGCTTTTTGCACAAGATCACGCCGTGTTAGGCTTCCAGGACCTCGGCTAAGCAATTTTAACGGGTCGCCCGGTTCTTTTTTGATCCAGCCCGGTTCTTTTTTTATCCAGCCCGGTTCTTTTTACACTTCCAGCTGGAGCTCGGGAGCGGTTTTTTGCACAAGATCACGCCGTGTTAGGCTTCCAGGACCTCGGCTAAGCAATTTTAACGGGCCGCCCGGTTCTTTTTTGATCCAGCCCGGTTCTTTTTTGATCCAGCCCGGTTCTTTTTCCACTTCCAGCTGGAGCTCAGCAGCGGCTTTTTGCACAAGATCACGCCGGGTTAGGCTTCCAGGACCTCGGCTAAGCACTTCTAACGGGTCGCCCGGTTCTTTTTTTGAACCAGCCCGGTTCTTTTTACACTTCCAGCTGGAGCTCAGCAGCGGCTTTTTGCACAAGATCACGCCGGGTTAGGGTTCCAGGACCTCGGCTAAGCAATTTTAACGGGCCGCCCGGTTCTTTTTTTGATCCAGCCCGGTTCTTTTTACACTTCCAGCTGGAGCTCAGCAGCGGCTTTTTGCACAAGATCACGCCGGGTTAGGCTTCCAGGACCTCGCCTAAGCACTTCTAACGGGCCCTGGTCCACCCCTGCCAGCGCATTTCAAAACTTGGCATTAATTTCGACCTAAGAGACGAAGTCTGATTTTTTTCTACCACTTGGGCGGCCTTTTTGCACCCAGAACACCCGCACCGGCACCATAAATTCGAAGGGTGCCGAGTGCGTCGGCGCAGATTCTGCGACGGAGTGACACTTCCCTCTTGTGGACATTCGGCGGTAGGTGAAATGCGCACTCGGTCTTCTCTTTTCTTTTCCTTCCAGTGAAACTTTGGCAACATTCTGCGAGCTGCTGGCTTCCAGAACCTCGGCCAAGCAGGTGGAGGATTTTTTTCCACTTCCAGCTGGAGGTGAGGAGGGACTTTTTGGGCAAGATCACGCCGACTTAGCAAGCAAGGTGGAAGTGCCAGCATGCTCCGTGGCTGGAAGTGTGGATGTGCCAGCACCCTCCCTGCCTATGGAAGTGTGGAGCTCCAGCACCCTCCCTGCCTATGGAAGTGTGGAGCTCCAGCACCCTCCCTGCCTATGGAAGTGTGGAGCTCCAGCACCCTCCCTGCCTATGGAAGTGTGGAGCTCCAGCACCCTCCCTGCCTATGGAAGTGTGGAGCTCCAGCACCCTCCCTGCCTATGGAAGTGTGGAGCTCCAGCACCCTCCCTGCCTATGGAAGTGTGGAGCTCCAGCACCCTCCCTGCCTATGGAAGTGTGGAGCTCCAGCACCCTCCCTGCCTATGGAAGTGTGGAGCTCCAGCACCCTCCCTGCCTATGGAAGTGTGGAGCTCCAGCACCCTCCCTGCCTATGGAAGTGTGGAGCTCCAGCACCCTCCCTGCCTATGGAAGTGTGGAGCTCCAGCACCCTCCCTGCCTATGGAAGTGTGGAGCTCCAGCACCCTCCCTGCCTATGGAAGTGTGGAGCTCCAGCACCCTCCCTGCCTATGGAAGTGTGGAGCTCCAGCACCCTCCCTGCCTATGGAAGTGTGGAGCTCCAGCACCCTCCCTGCCTATGGAAGTGTGGAGCTCCAGCACCCTCCCTGCCTATGGAAGTGTGGAGCTCCAGCACCCTCCCTGCCTATGGAAGTGTGGAGCTCCAGCACCCTCCCTGCCTATGGAAGTGTGGAGCTCCAGCACCCTCCCTGCCTATGGAAGTGTGGAGCTCCAGCACCCTCCCTGCCTATGGAAGTGTGGAGCTCCAGCACCCTCCCTGCCTATGGAAGTGTGGAGCTCCAGCACCCTCCCTGCCTATGGAAGTGTGGAGCTCCAGCACCCTCCCTGCCTATGGAAGTGTGGAGCTCCAGCACCCTCCCTGCCTATGGAAGTGTGGAGCTCCAGCACCCTCCCTGCCTATGGAAGTGTGGAGCTCCAGCACCCTCCCTGCCTATGGAAGTGTGGAGCTCCAGCACCCTCCCTGCCTATGGAAGTGTGGAGCTCCAGCACCCTCCCTGCCTATGGAAGTGTGGAGCTCCAGCACCCTCCCTGCCTATGGAAGTGTGGAGCTCCAGCACCCTCCCTGCCTATGGAAGTGTGGAGCTCCAGCACCCTCCCTGCCTATGGAAGTGTGGAGCTCCAGCACCCTCCCTGCCTATGGAAGTGTGGAGCTCCAGCACCCTCCCTGCCTATGGAAGTGTGGAGCTCCAGCACCCTCCCTGCCTATGGAAGTGTGGAGCTCCAGCACCCTCCCTGCCTATGGAAGTGTGGAGCTCCAGCACCCTCCCTGCCTATGGAAGTGTGGAGCTCCAGCACCCTCCCTGCCTATGGAAGTGTGGAGCTCCAGCACCCTCCCTGCCTATGGAAGTGTGGAGCTCCAGCACCCTCCCTGCCTATGGAAGTGTGGAGCTCCAGCACCCTCCCTGCCTAGGGAAGTGTGGAGCTCCAGCACCCTCCCTGCCTATGGAAGTGTGGAGCTCCAGCACCCTCCCTGCCTATGGAAGTGTGGAGCTCCAGCACCCTCCCTGCCTATGGAAGTGTGGAGCTCCAGCACCCTCCCTGCCTATGGAAGTGTGGAGCTCCAGCACCCTCCCTGCCTATGGAAGTGTGGAGCTCCAGCACCCTCCCTGCCTATGGAAGTGTGGAGCTCCAGCACCCTCCGTGCCTAGGGAAGTGTGGAGCTCCAGCACCCTCCCTGCCTATGGAAGTGTGGAGCTCCAGCACCCTCCCTGCCTATGGAAGTGTGGAGCTCCAGCACCCTCCCTGCCTATGGAAGTGTGGAGCTCCAGCACCCTCCCTGCCTATGGAAGTGTGGAGCTCCAGCACCCTCCCTGCCTATGGAAGTGTGGAGCTCCAGCACCCTCCCTGCCTATGGAAGTGTGGAGCTCCAGCACCCTCCCTGCCTATGGAAGTGTGGAGCTCCAGCACCCTCCCTGCCTATGGAAGTGTGGAGCTCCAGCACCCTCCCTGCCTATGGAAGTGTGGAGCTCCAGCACCCTCCCTGCCTATGGAAGTGTGGAGCTCCAGCACCCTCCCTGCCTATGGAAGTGTGGAGCTCCAGCACCCTCCCTGCCTATGGAAGTGTGGAGCTCCAGCACCCTCCCTGCCTATGGAAGTGTGGAGCTCCAGCACCCTCCCTGCCTATGGAAGTGTGGAGCTCCAGCACCCTCCGTGCCTAGGGAAGTGTGGAGCTCCAGCACCCTCCCTGCCTATGGAAGTGTGGAGCTCCAGCACCCTCCCTGCCTATGGAAGTGTGGAGCTCCAGCACCCTCCCTGCCTATGGAAGTGTGGAGCTCCAGCACCCTCCCTGCCTATGGAAGAGCCACCTCCGCGGGCATGCTGCTCAACCACGCCGGCCCAGAGTTCCAGCCGCTCGGCTACACTCTCTCACAAGCCCCGCCTGGAGCTCCCCAGCCCGCCCCTGGTACCTCAACTACCGAGGCCAGCCGCTCGACCAGGCCGGCCCAGAGTTCCAGCCGCTCGGCTTCACTCTCTCACAAGCCCCGCCTGGAGCTCCCCAGCCCGCCCCTGGTACCTCAACTACCGAGGCCAGCCGCTCGACCACGCCGGCGCAGAGTTCCAGCCGCTCGGATAAGCTCTGCCACTCTCCCGCTAAGCAGCCACCGGTAACGGGGAAATGTCGCCGCCTTGTGGACACGCCCTTGTAAATGAATGGGCTTTCGCACTTAGTGCAATTTTCGCCAGCTCCGTGGCTGCAAGTATGGAGCTATGGAGCCACCAGCCAGGCTGGAGCTCTGGAGCTCTGGAAGTATGGAGCTCTGGAGCTATGGAGCTATGGAGCTATGGAGCTATGGAGCTATGGAGCTATGGAGCTCTGGGGCTATGGAGCTATGGAGCTATGGAGCTATGGAAGTATGGAGCTATGGAGCTATGGAGCTATGGAAGTATGGAAGTATGGAGCTATGGAGCTATGGAAGTACGGAGCTATGGAGCTATGGAAGTATGGAAGTATGGTAGTATGGAGCTATGGAGCTATGGAGCAATGGAGCTCTGGAGCTCTGGAGCTATGGAGCTATGGAAGTAGGGAGCTATGGAGCTATGGATGTATGGAGCTATGGAGCCACCAGCCAGCCAGGCTGGAGCTATGGAAGTATGGAGCCATGGAGCTCCGGAGCTATGGAAGTATGGAGCTATGGAGCTCTGGTGCTATGGAGCTATGGAGCTCTGGTGCTATGGAGCTATGGAGCTCTGGTGCTATGGAGCTATGGAGCTCTGGTGCTATGGAGCTATGGAGCTCTGGTGCTATGGAGCTATGGAGCTCTGGTGCTATGGAGCTATGGAGCTCTGGTGCTATGGAGCTATGGAGCTCTGGTGCTATGGAGCTATGGAGCTCTGGTGCTATGGAGCTATGGAGCTCTGGTGCTATGGAGCTATGGAGCTCTGGTGCTATGGAGCTATGGAGCTCTGGTGCTATGGAGCTATGGAGCTCTGGTGCTATGGAGCTATGGAGCTCTGGTGCTATGGAGCTATGGAGCTCTGGTGCTATGGAGCTATGGAGCTATGGAGCTCTGGTGCTATGGAGCTATGGAGCTCTGGTGCTATGGAGCTATGGAGCTCTGGTGCTATGGAGCTATGGAGCTCTGGTGCTATGGAGCTCTGGTGCTATGGAGCTATGGAGCTCTGGTGCTATGGAGCTCTGGAGCTCTGGAGGTATGGAGCTATGGAGCCACCAGCCAGCACCCTCCGTGGCTGGATCAATGGAAGTGTTTTAGGTACCAGGCAGCCAAAGGGCCGAGGCCTCACGCTCGACCACGCCGGCGCAGAGTTCCAGCCGCTCGGATAAGCTCTGTCACTCACCCGCCGCGCAGCCACCGGTAACGGGGAAATGTCGCCGCCTTGTGGACACGCCGTTGTAAATGAATGGGCTTTCGCACTTAGTGCAATTTTAGCACACTCTCTGACTGGAGCTATGGAAGTATGGAGCTATGGAGCCACCAGCCACCCAGGCTGGAGCTATGGAGCTATGGAGCTCTGGTGCTATGGAGCTATGGAGCTCTGGTGCTATGGAGCTATGGAGCTCTGGTGCTATGGAGCTATGGAGCTCTGGTGCTATGGAGCTATGGAGCTCTGGTGCTATGGAGCTATGGAGCTCTGGTGCTATGGAGCTATGGAGCTCTGGTGCTATGGAGCTATGGAGCTCTGGTGCTATGGAGCTATGGAGCTCTGGTGCTATGGAGCTATGGAGCTCTGGTGCTATGGAGCTATGGAGCTCTGGTGCTATGGAGCTATGGAGCTATGGAGCTCTGGTGCTATGGAGCTATGGAGCTCTGGTGCTATGGAGCTATGGAGCTCTGGTGCTATGGAGCTATGGAGCTCTGGTGCTATGGAGCTCTGGTGCTATGGAGCTATGGAGCTCTGGTGCTATGGAGCTCTGGAGCTCTGGAGGTATGGAGCTATGGAGCCACCAGCCAGCACCCTCCGTGGCTGGATCAATGGAAGTGTTTTAGGTACCAGGCAGCCAAAGGGCCGAGGCCTCACGCTCGACCACGCCGGCGCAGAGTTCCAGCCGCTCGGATAAGCTCTGTCACTCACCCGCCGCGCAGCCACCGGTAACGGGGAAATGTCGCCGCCTTGTGGACACGCCGTTGTAAATGAATGGGCTTTCGCACTTAGTGCAATTTTAGCACACTCTCTGACTGGAGCTATGGAAGTATGGAGCTATGGAGCCACCAGCCACCCAGGCTGGAGCTATGGAGCTATGGAGCTCTGGTGCTATGGAGCTATGGAGCTCTGGTGCTATGGAGCTATGGAGCTCTGGTGCTATGGAGCTATGGAGCTCTGGTGCTATGGAGCTATGGAGCTCTGGTGCTATGGAGCTATGGAGCTATGGAGCTCTGGTGCTATGGAGCTATGGAGCTCTGGTGCTATGGAGCTATGGAGCTCTGGTGCTATGGAGCTATGGAGCTCTGGTGCTATGGAGCTCTGGTGCGATGGAGCTATGGAGCTCTGGTGCTATGGAGCTCTGGAGCTCTGGAGGTATGGAGCTATGGAGCCACCAGCCAGCACCCTCCGTGGCTGGATCAATGGAAGTGTTTTAGGTACCAGGCAGCCAAAGGGCCGAGGCCTCACGCTCGACCACGCCGGCGCAGAGTTCCAGCCGCTCGGATAAGCTCTGTCACTCACCCGCCGCGCAGCCACCGGTAACGGGGAAATGTCGCCGCCTTGTGGACACGCCGTTGTAAATGAATGGGCTTTCGCACTTAGTGCAATTTTAGCACACTCTCTGACTGGAGCTATGGAAGTATGGAGCTATGGAGCCACCAGCCACCCAGGCTGGAGCTATGGAGCTATGGAGCTCTGGTGCTATGGAGCTATGGAGCTCTGGTGCTATGGAGCTATGGAGCTCTGGTGCTATGGAGCTATGGAGCTCTGGTGCTATGGAGCTATGGAGCTCTGGTGCTATGGAGCTATGGAGCTCTGGTGCTATGGAGCTATGGAGCTCTGGTGCTATGGAGCTATGGAGCTCTGGTGCTATGGAGCTATGGAGCTCTGGTGCTATGGAGCTATGGAGCTCTGGTGCTATGGAGCTATGGAGCTCTGGTGCTATGGAGCTCTGGAGCTCTGGTGCTATGGAGCTATGGAGCTATGGAGCCACCAGCCAGCACCCTCCGTGGCTGGATCAATGGAAGTGTTTTAGGTACCAGGCAGCCAAAGGGCCGGGGCCTCACGCTCGACCACGCCGGCGCAGAGTTCCAGCCGCTCGGATAAGCTCTGTCACTCACCCGCCACGCAGCCACCGGTAACGGGGAAATGTCGCCGCCTGGCGGACACGCCGTTGTAAATGAATGGGCTTTCGCACTTAGTGCAATTTTCGCCAACTCTCTGACTGGAGCTATGGAAGTATGGAGCTATGGAGCCACCAGCCACCCAGGCTGGAGCTATGGAGCTCTGGAGGTATGGAGCCCTGGAGCTATGGAGCTATGGAGCCCTGGAGCTATGGAGCCCTGGAGCTATGGAGCTATGGAGCTCTGGTGCTATGGAGCTATGGAGCTCTGGTGCTATGGAGCTATGGAGCTCTGGTGCTATGGAGCTATGGAGCTCTGGTGCTATGGAGCTATGTAGCTCTGGTGCTATGGAGCTATGGAGCTCTGGTGCTATGGAGCTATGGAGCTCTGGTGCTATGGAGCTATGGAGCTCTGGTGCTATGGAGCTATGGAGCTCTGGTGCTATGGAGCTATGGAGCTATGGAGCCACCAGCCAGCACCCTCCGTGGCTGGATCAATGGAAGTGTTTTAGGTACCAGGCAGCCAAAGGGCCGGGGCCTCACGCTCGACCACGCCGGCGCAGAGTTCCAGCCGCTCGGATAAGCTCTGTCACTCACCCGCCACGCAGCCACCGGTAACGGGGAAATGTCGCCGCCTGGCGGACACGCCGTTGTAAATGAATGGGCTTTCGCACTTAGTGCAATTTTCGCCAACTCTCTGACTGGAGCTATGGAAGTATGGAGCTATGGAGCCACCAGCCACCCAGGCTGGAGCTATGGAGCTCTGGAGGTATGGAGCTATGGAGCCCTGGAGCTATGGAGCTATGGAGCCCTGGAGCTATGGAGCCCTGGAGCTATGGAGCTATGGAGCCCTGGTGCTATGGAGCTATGGAGCTCTGGTGCTATGGAGCTATGGAGCTCTGGTGCTATGGAGCTATGGAGCTCTGGTGCTATGGAGCTATGTAGCTCTGGTGCTATGGAGCTATGGAGCTCTGGTGCTATGGAGCTATGGAGCTCTGGTGCTATGGAGCTATGGAGCTCTGGTGCTATGGAGCTATGGAGCTCTGGTGCTATGGAGCTATGGAGCTATGGAGCCACCAGCCAGCACCCTCCGTGGCTGGATCAATGGAAGTGTTTTAGGTACCAGGCAGCCAAAGGGCCGGGGCCTCACGCTCGACCACGCCGGCGCAGAGTTCCAGCCGCTCGGATAAGCTCTGTCACTCACCCGCCGCGCAGCCACCGGTAACGGGGAAATGTCGCCGCCTGGCGGACACGCCGTTGTAAATGAATGGGCTTTCGCACTTAGTGCAATTTTAGCCAACTCCGTGGCTGCAAGTATGGAAGTATGGAGCTATGGAGCCACCAGCCAGCACCCTCCGCGGCTGGAGCTATGGAAGTATGGAGCTATGGAGCTCTGGGGCTATGGAAGTATGGAGCTCTGGGGCTATGGAGCTCCGGGGCTATGGAGCTCCGGGGCTAT
>NW_028232378.1:0-7500 GCF_054491065.1 Syngnathus leptorhynchus | reverse complement strand
CTGCGCCCCGGCCCGAGTCGGACTCGGTCGGTGCGGCCCGCTGAGGCCCTCAACTATTCCCGTACGCGGGGGTCGGGAGCTGCGGCGCTGCGCCGGCGACTTACCCGCGCGAGGCACGCACTGCGTGCGGCCAGGATGCGGAGTTGGATCGGCGCTGGTTGGGAACCCTCGGGGAACGAAGGCGGACGGCGGCCAGCCGGCGCCGACGAACCCGTCGGGGAGGGGGCTGGTGGCAGGCGCGATCGGCACTATTGCTGACTGCCGGGAGGGAAGCTGCGCCCCGGCCGAGTCAGACTCAGCCGTTGCGGCCCCCCCGAGCCCGCAGCGCGTAGCGCGGAAGCCATACGCCCCCCCGATGCGGAGCGACAGACGCCCCCGCGACCGCGGTTGGTCGGGAAGGCTTTTCGGATAGAGGTCGGACGGTGTGTGTGGACGGCTTCCCGTGGTGCCGCCGCTATCAAGCCGGAGGGTTTGAGAAACGACATTCGCGGAAGGACCGGCGCGGCCGGCGGACGCTCGCACGCGCGGCGCCCGACACTCAGCCGCTCGCTCGGCCTCCGTGGATCGTGGCTAGGTGGGATGGATGCCAAACCGGGTCGTCTCGGTCTCGCCGCAGTACGGTCGCGCCGGGGCCTGCGGGGCGGCGCGGGGAGCGCACGCTCACGCGGCGGCCGGGGCGCTAGAGTGCGACCCGCAGTGGGTAGGAACCGTCCACCCGACGTCGGACGAGCCGAGGCCGATGGAGGCCCTACCAAGGCGGGTCATGAGTGCCAGTCGGTCAGTTGGGTGAGGGGGTACTCGGAGGCCCGCCGGGAGCAGACGGGCGACCGGGGATGGGGGGCGTACGCGGGCGGGCGCCGGGAGAAGACGGCCCGTCCGGGGTCGAATCTCGGCCTGTGTTTTCGGAGCCGGCCGGGCATCACGCTCCCTCCTTGGATGGACAACATTCGTAGTTGACACTTTGTGTCATTTTATCCGAGCGGGCGGGCGCCTCGAGAGGCGGACCGTCCGGGGCGACTCTCGGCCTGTGTTTTCGGAGCCGGCCGGGCCTCACGCTCCCTCCTTGGATGGACAACATTCGTAGTTGACACTTTGTGTCATTTTATCCGAGCGGGCGGGCGCCGCGAGGCGGACCGTCCGGGGCGACTCTCGGCCTGTGTTTTCGGAGCCGGCCGGGCCTCACGCTCCCTCCTTGGATGGACAACATTCGTAGTTGACACTTTGTGTCATTTTATCCGAGCGGGCGGGCGCCGCGAGGCGGACCGTCCGGGGCGACTCTCGGCCTGTGTTTAAGGAGCCGGCCGGGCATCACGCTCCTTCCTTGGATGGACAACATTCGCAGTTGACACTTTGTGTCATTTTATCCGAGCAGACGGGCGCCGCGAGGCGGACCGTCCGGGGCGACTCTCGGCCTGTGTTTTCGGAGCCGGCCGGGCATCACGCTCCCTCCTTGGATGGACAACATTCGTAGTTGACACTTTGTGTCATTTTATCCGAGCAGACGGGCGCCGCGAGGCGACCGTCCGGGGCGACTCTCGGCCTGTGTTTAAGGAGCCGGCCGGGCATCACGCTCCTTCCTTGGATGGACAACATTCGTAGTTGACACTTTGTGTCATTTTATCCGAGCGGGCGGGCGCCGCGAGGCGGACCGTCCGGGGCGACTCTCGGCCTGTGTTTAAGGAGCCGGCCGGGCATCACGCTCCTTCCTTGGATGGACAACATTCGCAGTTGACACTTTGTGTCATTTTATCCGAGCAGACGGGCGCCGCGAGGCGGACCGTCCGGGGCGACTCTCGGCCTGTGTTTTCGGAGCCGGCCGGGCATCACGCTCCCTCCTTGGATGGACAACATTCGTAGTTGACACTTTGTGTCATTTTATCCGAGCAGACGGGCGCCGCGAGGCGGACCGTCCGGGGCGACTCTCGGCCTGTGTTTAAGGAGCCGGCCGGGCATCACGCTCCTTCCTTGGATGGACAACATTCGTAGTTGACACTTTGTGTCATTTTATCCGAGCGGGCGGGCGCCGCGAGGCGGACCGTCCGGGGCGACTCTCGGCCTGTGTTTAAGGAGCCGGCCGGGCATCACGCTCCTTCCTTGGATGGACAACATTCGCAGTTGACACTTTGTGTCATTTTATCCGAGCAGACGGGCGCCGCGAGGCGGACCGTCCGGGGCGACTCTCGGCCTGTGTTTAAGGAGCCGGCCGGGCATCACGCTCCTTCCTTGGATGGACAACATTCGCAGTTGACACTTTGTGTCATTTTATCCGAGCAGACGGGCGCCGCGAGGCGGACCGTCCGGGGCGACTCTCGGCCTGTGTTTAAGGAGCCGGCCGGGCCTCAAGCTCCCTCCTTGGATGGACAACATTCGTAGTTGACACTTTGTGTCATTTTATCCGAGCGGGCGGGCGCCGCGAGGCGGACCGTCCGGGGCGACTCTCGGCCTGTGTTTAAGGAGCCGGCCGGGCATCACGCTCCTTCCTTGGATGGACAACATTCGCAGTTGACACTTTGTGTCATTTTATCCGAGCAGACGGGCGCCGCGAGGCGGACCGTCCGGGGCGACTCTCGGCCTGTGTTTTCGGAGCCGGCCGGGCATCACGCTCCCTCCTTGGATGGACAACATTCGTAGTTGACACTTTGTGTCATTTTATCCGAGCAGACGGGCGCCGCGAGGCGGACCGTCCGGGGCGACTCTCGGCCTGTGTTTAAGGAGCCGGCCGGGCATCACGCTCCTTCCTTGGATGGACAACATTCGCAGTTGACACTTTGTGTCATTTTGTTCGGCCTGTGTTTAAGGAGGCGGCCGTCCTCCACTCGGTCCGTGTTTAAGGAGCGACACTCGCGCTCCGGTTCGGCCTGTATTTAGGGAGGCGGCCGTCCTCCGCTTGGTCTGTGTTAAGGGCGACACTCTGTCCATGTTTGAGGAGCCTGGCCCTGACGCTCCTCTCCGGCCTGTGTTTAAGGAGGCGGCCGTCCTCCCCTTGGTCCGTGTTAAGGGCGACACTCGGTCCATGTTTGAGGAGCCTGGCCCTGACGCTCCTCTCCGGCCTGTGTTTAAGGAGGCGGCCGTCCTCCCCTTGGTCCGTGTTAAGGGCGACACTCGGTCCATGTTTGAGGAGCCTGGCCCTGACGCTCCTCTCCGGCCTGTGTTTAAGGAGGCGGCCGTCCTCCCCTTGGTCCGTGTTAAGGGCGACACTCGGTCCATGTTTGAGGAGCCTGGCCCTGACGCTCCTCTCCGGCCTGTGTTTAAGGAGGCGGCCGTCCTCCCCTTGGTCCGTGTTAAGGGCGACACTCGGTCCATGTTTAAGGAGCGGCCCTCGCGCTCCGGTTCGGCCTGTATTTAGGGAGGCGGCCGTCCTCCGCTTGGTCTGTGTTAAGGGCGACACTCGGTCCGTGTTTAAGGAGCCGGCCCTGACGCTCCTCTTCGGCCTGTGTTTAAGGAGGCGGCCGTCCTCCACTTCCTTCCATGCACCACCACATTCGCAGTTGACACTTTGCCATTTTTTCAGAGAGGTGACACTTAGTCGTTTTTTCGAAAGTTGACACTTAGTCGTTTTTTCGAAAGTTGACACTTTGCCGTTTTTTCAGAGAGGCGACACTTAGTCGTTTTTTCGAAAGTTGACACTTAGCCGTTTTTTCGAAAGTTGACACTTAGCCGTTTTTTCGAAAGTTGACACTTAGCCGTTTTTTCGAAAGTTGACACTTAGTCACTTTTTCGCCACAGTGACACCTCCAGCGCGTGCCACGGCGCTTTTCAGGTCTTCTATCCGACCTTGTGCTGTCGAGGACGGCGTGTCCGACGCCGTGGGGAGACCAGCACCATCTCCTCCATACTCGTAAACGGGGTGCTTTGGAAAACGGGGGGAAAGTCGATGAGTACACTGACTACTGGGACCATTTCATTGTACTCTGGCGCACCTGAAGACCAAAAAAGGTACTGCACCTTAGCCCGGGTACCTCACCCCCTGGTACCTCGAGGAGAACTTAGAAAAATTTCGACAAATTTTTGGTGAGCTCCAGGGAGAGAGGCTGATTTTTCGCTTTTTGAGGCCGACCGCCGAACCGGCGCGGGGCGGACTCACAAGCCCCGCAGAGCCGTGGGCACTTAGTCGTTTTTTCAGAGAGGCGACACTTAGTCGTTTTTTCAGAGGCGACACTTAGTCGTTTTTTCGAAAGTTGACACTTAGCCGTTTTTTCGAAAGTCGACACTTAGCCGTTTTTTTGGAAAGTTGACACTTAGTCGTTTTTTCGAAAGTTGACACTTAGTCGTTTTTTCGCCACAATTGGCTCTGAGCTCCAGGGGGAGAGCCTGGTTTTGCCTTATTTCAGGCCGGCTGGGGAACCGGCGCGGGTCGGATGCACGAGCCCGGCAGAGCCGTGGGCACTTAGAAAATTTTCGCCGATTAAGCTGGGACCTCCAGGCGGAGACCGGCATTCCTCGTCCTCGGGGTTCGACCCAGGAACCGGCGCTGGGCAGACGCCGTAGCCACGCAGAGCCGTGGGCACTTAGAAAATATTCGCCAAGTTGGCTCTGAGCTCCAGGCGGAGAGGCTGGTTTTGCCTTATTTCAGGCCGGCTGGGGAACCGGCGCGGGTCGGATGCACGAGCCCGCAGAGCCGTGGGCACTTTGCCATTTTCTCAGAGTCGACACTTAGTCGTTTTTTCAGAGAGGCGACACTCTGTCGTTTTTTCGAAAGTTGACACTTTGCCGTTTTTTCAGAGAGGCGACACTTAGCCGTTTTTTCAGAGATGTGACACTTAGCCGTTTTTTCAGAGATGTGACACTTAGCCGTTTTTTCAGAGATGTGACACTTTGCCGTTTTTTCGAAAGTTGACACTTAGCCGTTTTTTCGAAAGTCGACACTTAGCCGTTTTTTCAGAGATGTGACACTTTGCCGTTTTTTCGAAAGTTGACACTTAGCCGTTTTTTCGAAAGTTGACACTTAGTCGTTTTTTCAGAGATGTGACACTTAGAAACTTTTTGCCAAGTTGGCTGTGAGCTCCAGGAGGAGACCGTTATTTTTCGTCATTCGAGGCCGACTGCGGAACCGGCGCTGGGCGGACGCCAAAGCTCGGCAGGGCCGTGGGCACTTAGAAACTTTTTGCCAAGTTGGCTGTGAGCTCCAGGAGGAGACCGTTATTTTTCGTCATTCGAGGCCGACTGCGGAACCGGCGCTGGGCGGACGCCAAAGCTCGGCAGGGCCGTGGGCACTTAGAAACTTTTTGCCAAGTTGGCTGTGAGCTCCAGGAGGAGACCGTTATTTTTCGTCATTCGAGGCCGACTGCGGAACCGGCGCTGAGCGGACGCCAAAGTTCGGCAGGGCCGTGGGCACTTAGAAACTTTTTGCCAAGTTGGCTGTGAGCTCCAGGAGGAGACCGTTATTTTTCGTCATTCGAGGCCGACTGCGGAACCGGCGCTGAGCGGACGCCAAAGTTCGGCAGGGCCGTGGGCACTTAGAAACTTTTTGCCAAGTTGGCTGTGAGCTCCAGGAGGAGACCGTTATTTTTCGTCATTCGAGGCCGACTGCGGAACCGGCGCTGGGCGGACGCCAAAGCTCGGCAGGGCCGTGGGCACTTAGAAACTTTTTGCCAAGTTGGCTGTGAGCTCCAGGAGGAGACCGTCATTTTTTCGTCATTCGAGGCCGACTGCGGCACCGGCGCTGAGCGGACGCCAAAGCTCGGCAGGGCCGTGGGCACTTAGAAACTTTTTGCCAAGTTGGCTGTGAGCTCCAGGAGGAGACCGTTATTTTTCGTCATTCGAGGCCGACTGCGGAACCGGCGCTGGGCGGACGCCAAAGCTCGGCAGGGCCGTGGGCACTTAGAAACTTTTTGCCAAGTTGGCTGTGAGCTCCAGGAGGAGACCGTCATTTTTCGTCATTCGAGGCCGACTGCGGCACCGGCGCTGAGCGGACGCCAAAGCTCGGCAGGGCCGTGGGCACTTTGCCACTTTTTCGCCACAATTGGCTGTGAGCTCCAGGAGGAGACCGTTATTTTTCGTCATTCTAGGCCGGTTGCAGAACCGGCGCGGCTCGGATGCACGAGCCCGCAGAGCCGTGGGCACTTAGAAAAATTTCAGAGAGGCGACACTTTGCCATTTTTTCAGAGAGGTGACACTTAGTCGTTTTTTCGAAAGTTGACACTTAGCCGTTTTTTCGAAAGTTGACACTTAGTCGTTTTTTCGAAAGTTGACACTTAGTCGTTTTTTCGCCAAAGTGCCCACCTCCAGCGCGTGCCACGGCGCTTTCCAGGTCTTCTATCCGACCTTGTGCTGTCGAGGACGGCGTGTCCGACGCCGTGGGGAGACCAGCACCATCTCCTCCATACTCGTAAACGAGGTGCTTTGGAAAACGGGGGGAAAGTCGATGAGTACACTGACTACTGGGACCATTTCATTGTACTCTGGCGCACCTGAAGACCAAAAAAGGTACTGCACCTTAGCCCGGGTACCTCACCCCCTGGTACCTCGAGGTGAGCTCCAGGGAGAGAGGCTGATTTTTTGCTTTTTGAGGCCGACCACCGAACCGGCGCGGGGCGGACTCACAAGCCCCGCAGAGCCGTGGGCACTTAGTCGTTTTTTCGAAAGTTGACACTTAGTCGTTTTTTTCGCCGATTTTGCTGGGACCTCCAGGCGAGGACCGGCGTTTTTCGTCTTCCGGGTCCGACCCGGGAACCAGCGCCGAGCGGACACATTCGCTCGCTAGTGCCGTTGGCACTTAGAAAATTTTTCGTTTGTCATGAGCTCCGGGCGGAGACCGGCGTTTTTCGTCTTCCGGGTCCGACCCGGGGAACCAGCGCCGAGCGGACACATTCGCTCGCAAGTGCCGTTGGCACTTAGAAAATTTTTCGTTTGTCATGAGCTCCGGGCGGAGAGCGGCGTTTTTCGTCTTCCGGGTTCGACCCGGGAACCAGCGCCGAGCGGACACATTCGCTCGCTAGTGCCGTTGGCACTTAGAAAATTTTTCGTTTGTCATGAGCTCCGGGCGGAGACCGGCGTTTTTTGTCTTCCGGGTTCGACCCGGGAACCAGCGCCGAGCGGACACATTCGCTCGCTAGTGCCGTTGGCACTTAGAAAATTTTTCGTTTGTCATGAGCTCGGGCGGAGAGCGGCGTTTTTCGTCTTCCGGGTTCGACCCCGGGAACCAGCGCCGAGCGGACACATTCGCTCGCTAGTGCCGTTGGCACTTAGAAAATTTTTCGTTTGTCATGAGCTCCGGGCGGAGAGCGGCGTTTTTCGTCTTCCGGGTTCGACCCGGGAACCAGCGCCGAGCGGACACATTCGCTCGCTAGTGCCGTTGGCACTTAGAAAATTTTTCGTTTGTCATGAGCTCCGGGCGGAGAGCGGCGTTTTTCGTCTTCCGGGTTCGACCCGGGAACCAGCGCCGAGCGGACACATTCGCTCGCTAGTGCCGTTGGCACTTAGAAAATTTTTCGTTTGTCATGAGCTCCGGGCGGAGAGCGGCGTTTTTCGTCTTCCGGGTTCGACCCGGGAACCAGCGCC
>NW_028232377.1:40000-42447 GCF_054491065.1 Syngnathus leptorhynchus | reverse complement strand
TGTCCATCCAAGGAGGGAGCGTGATGCCCGGCCGGCTCCGAAAACACAGGCCGAGAGTCGCCCCGGACGGTCCGCCTCGCGGCGCCCGTCTGCTCGGATAAAATGACACAAAGTGTCAACTGCGAATGTTGTCCATCCAAGGAAGGGAGCGTGATGCCCGGCCGGCTCCTTAAACACAGGCCGAGAGTCGCCCCGGACGGTCCGCCTCGCGGCGCCCGCCCGCTCGGATAAAATGACACAAAGTGTCAACTACGAATGTTGTCCATCCAAGGAAGGAGCGTGATGCCCGGCCGGCTCCTTAAACACAGGCCGAGAGTCGCCCCGGACGGTCGCCTCGCGGCGCCCGTCTGCTCGGATAAAATGACACAAAGTGTCAACTACGAATGTTGTCCATCCAAGGAGGGAGCGTGATGCCCGGCCGGCTCCGAAAACACAGGCCGAGAGTCGCCCCGGACGGTCCGCCTCGCGGCGCCCGTCTGCTCGGATAAAATGACACAAAGTGTCAACTGCGAATGTTGTCCATCCAAGGAAGGAGCGTGATGCCCGGCCGGCTCCTTAAACACAGGCCGAGAGTCGCCCCGGACGGTCCGCCTCGCGGCGCCCGTCTGCTCGGATAAAATGACACAAAGTGTCAACTACGAATGTTGTCCATCCAAGGAGGGAGCGTGATGCCCGGCCGGCTCCGTAAACACAGGCCGAGAGTCGCCCCGGACGGTCCGCCTCGCGGCGCCCGTCTGCTCGGATAAAATGACACAAAGTGTCAACTGCGAATGTTGTCCATCCAAGGAAGGAGCGTGATGCCCGGCCGGCTCCTTAAATACAGGCCGAGAGTCGCCCCGGACGGTCCGCCTCGCGGCGCCCGCCCGCTCGGATAAAATGACACAAAGTGTCAACTACGAATGTTGTCCATCCAAGGAAGGAGCGTGATGCCCGGCCGGCTCCTTAAACACAGGCCGAGAGTCGCCCCGGACGGTCGCCTCGCGGCGCCCGTCTGCTCGGATAAAATGACACAAAGTGTCAACTACGAATGTTGTCCATCCAAGGAGGGAGCGTGATGCCCGGCCGGCTCCGAAAACACAGGCCGAGAGTCGCCCCGGACGGTCCGCCTCGCGGCGCCCGTCTGCTCGGATAAAATGACACAAAGTGTCAACTGCGAATGTTGTCCATCCAAGGAAGGAGCGTGATGCCCGGCCGGCTCCTTAAACACAGGCCGAGAGTCGCCCCGGACGGTCGCCTCGCGGCGCCCGTCTGCTCGGATAAAATGACACAAAGTGTCAACTACGAATGTTGTCCATCCAAGGAGGGAGCGTGATGCCCGGCCGGCTCCGAAAACACAGGCCGAGAGTCGCCCCGGACGGTCCGCCTCGCGGCGCCCGTCTGCTCGGATAAAATGACACAAAGTGTCAACTGCGAATGTTGTCCATCCAAGGAAGGAGCGTGATGCCCGGCCGGCTCCTTAAACACAGGCCGAGAGTCGCCCCGGACGGTCCGCCTCGCGGCGCCCGTCTGCTCGGATAAAATGACACAAAGTGTCAACTACGAATGTTGTCCATCCAAGGAGGGAGCGTGATGCCCGGCCGGCTCCGAAAACACAGGCCGAGAGTCGCCCCGGACGGTCCGCCTCGCGGCGCCCGTCTGCTCGGATAAAATGACACAAAGTGTCAACTGCGAATGTTGTCCATCCAAGGAAGGAGCGTGATGCCGGCCGGCTCCTTAAATACAGGCCGAGAGTCGCCCCGGACGGTCCGCCTCGCGGCGCCCGCCCCGCTCGGATAAAATGACACAAAGTGTCAACTACGAATGTTGTCCCATCCCAAGGAAGGAGCGTGATGCCCGGCCGGCTCCTTAAACACAGGCCGAGAGTCGCCCCGGACGGTCGCCTCGCGGCGCCCGTCTGCTCGGATAAAATGACACAAAGTGTCAACTACGAATGTTGTCCATCCAAGGAGGGAGCGTGATGCCCGGCCGGCTCCGAAAACACAGGCCGAGAGTCGCCCCGGACGGTCCGCCTCGCGGCGCCCGTCCGCTCGGATAAAATGACACAAAGTGTCAACTACGAATGTTGTCCATCAAGGAGGGAGCGTGAGGCCCGGCCGGCTCCGAAAACACAGGCCGAGAGTCGCCCCGGACGGTCCGCCTCTCGAGGCGCCCGCCCGCTCGGATAAAATGACACAAAGTGTCAACTACGAATGTTGTCCATCCAAGGAGGGAGCGTGAGGCCCGGCCGGCTCCGAAAACACAGGCCGAGATTCGACCCCGGACGGGCCGTCTTCTCCCGGCGCCCCGCCCGCGTACGCCCCCCATCCCCGGTCGCCCGTCTGCTCCCGGTGGGCCTCCGAGTACCCCCTCACCCAACTGACCGACTGGCACTCATGACCCGCCTTGGTAGGGCCTCCATCGGCCTCGGCTCGTCCGACGTCGGGTGGACGGTTCCTACCCACTGCGGG